>NW_024097495.1:390000-616467 GCF_016545835.1 Crotalus tigris | reverse complement strand
GAATTGCAAGTGATTGTTTCAAATTTCCTCAACTGCTGGTTGGTTTCCAGAAATATGGTATATTTGTCACTGGGTGTCTATGGAGATATTGTCATTTTGTCGATAAGCTGTAAGTGAAACATCTTATAACTGTATAGCAGGAGTGTCAAACTGCCAGCCCATAGGCCGGACGCGTCACACGGAAGCCACACCCACCCCATTGCCGGCAATGGCAAAACTGTCCCGATACGTTGCACAACATCACGTGAGGTCACGAGTTTGACATGTCTGCTGTATAGGAAAAATGTGAGGATTTTGGTAGTGCTTTCAGTTCACACTCTATTTTAAGGGTATCTATTAGATTGGGTGACACAATAACTTTAAAAACAGATTTAACAGTAATTAATTTAGTGGTGCAATTTTAGGGAACTAAAAGTTCATGGAGAAGGAAATGGCAAACCACTCCAGTATCTTTGCCATGAAAACCCCATGGACAGTACTAAAAGGCAAAAAGATATGACGCTGGAAGATGAGCCCTCAGGTCGGAAGGTGTCCAATATGCTACTGGGGAAGAGCAGAGGGCTAGTACTAGTAGCGCCAGAAAGAATGAAGCGACTGGGCCAAAGCCGAAAGGACGCTCAGCTGTGGATATATCTGGTGGTGAAAGGAAAGTCCGATGCTGTAAAGATTTTTTCTCCATAGGAACCTGGAATGTAAGATCCATGAATCAAGGCAAGCTAGAAGTAGTCAAAAAAGAGATGACAAGACTGAACATCGACATCTTAGGAATCAGCGAACTAAAATGGACAGGAATGGGTGAATTTAAATCAGATGACCATCAGGTATACTACTGTGGGCAAGAATCCCTCAGAAGAAATGGAGTAGCCTTCATAGTCAATAAAAGAATAGGAAAAGCAATACTGGGATACAATCCCCAAAATGACAGAATGATCCCAATTCGAATCCAAGGCAAACCATTCAATATCACAGTAGTCCAAATCTATGCCCCAACCACTGGTGCTGAAGAGGATGAAATTGACCGGTTCTATGAAGCCCTACAGAACCTTATAGAATTAACACCCAAAAATGATGTCCTTATCATCATGGGGGATTGGAATGCTAAGGTAGGAAGCCAAAAGATAACCGGAATAACAGGCAAGTTTGGCCTTGGAGTACAAAATGAAGCAGGGCATAGGCTGATAGAATTTTGTCAAGAGAATACAATGGTCATAACAAACACTCTTTTCCAAAAACCCAAGAGACGGCTCTACACATGGACATCACCAGACAGTCAAATAGAAACAGATGACTATGTGCTCTGCAGCCAAAGATGGAGAAGCGTATACAGCAGTTAAAAACAAGACCAGGAGCTGACTGTGGCTAGATAGAGTTCTCGTGCAACCAATTTAGGCTAAATTGAAAAAAGTAGGGAAAAGCACTAGGCCACTCAGGTATGAACTAAATCATATTCCTGATGAATATACAGTAGAGGTGACAAATAGATTTAAGGAATTAGATCTGATAGACAGAGTGCCTGAAGAACTATGGATGGAAGTTCGCAACATTGTGCAAGAGGTAGCAACTAAAACCATCCCAAAGAAAAAGAAATGCAAGAAAGCAAAATGGCTGTCTGAGGAAGCTTTGCAAATAGCTGAGGAAAGAAGGGAAGCGAAAGGCAAGGGAGAAAGAGAAAGATACACCCAATTGAATGCAGAATTCCAGAGAGTAGATAGAAGAGATAAGAATGCCTTCTTAAATGAACAGTGCAAAGAAATAGAAGAAAACAACAGAATAGGGA
Organism: Crotalus tigris; assembly: GCF_016545835.1. Classification (NCBI taxonomy): domain Eukaryota; kingdom Metazoa; phylum Chordata; class Lepidosauria; order Squamata; family Viperidae; genus Crotalus; species Crotalus tigris. Next base: position 614,690 of record NW_024097495.1, on the reverse strand, counting down.
GGACCAGAGATCTCTTCAAGAAAAATGGAGATATGAAGGGAACGTTTCATGCAAAGATGGGCATGATAAAGGACCAAAATGGCAGGGACCTAACAGAGGCAGAAGAGATTAAGAAGAGATGGCAAAACTACACAGAAAAACTATACAAGAATGAGCTTAACGTCCCAGATAACCACAATGACCTCGAACCAGACATCCTAGAATGTGAAGTGAAAAGGGCCTTAGAAAATCTGAGCAACAACAAAGCTAGTGGAGGTGACAATATTCCAGCTGAGCTATTCAAAATCTTAAAAGACGATGCAGTAAAAGTGCTACACTCAATTTGCCAGCAAATTTGGAAAACTCAACAGTGGCCACAGGATTGGAAAAGGTCAGTTTACATTCCAATTCTAAAGAAAGGCAATGCCAAAGAATGTTCAAACTATCGCACCATTGCTCTCATTTCACATGCTAGTAAAGTTATGCTTAAAATCCTACAAGCTAGACTCCAGCAGTATGTGGATCGAGAACTACCAGAAGTACAGGCAGGATTTCGAAGAGTCAGAGGAACTAGAGATCAAATTGCCAACATACGCTGGATCATGGAGAAAGCTAGGGAGTTCCAGAAAAACATCTACTTCTGCTTCATTGATTATGCTAAAGCCTTTGATTGTGTGGATCACAACAAATTGCTGGCAAGTCTTAAAGAGATAGGCCGTACCAGACCATCTCATTTGTCTCTTGAGAAACTCTATATGCGGGTCAAGAAGCAACAGTGAGGAACTGGACACGGCAACCACTGATTGGTTCAAAATTGGAAAAGGAGGTCCGGCAAGGGATGGTACTACTGTCACCCTATCTTTTTAAACTTAAATGCAAGAGCACATCATGAGAAAGGCAGGGCTAGATGAATCAAAAGTTGGAATTAAGATTGCCGTTAGAAATAATCACAACCTAAGATATGCAGATGATACCACTCTAATGGCAGAAAGTGAAGAGGAACTAAAGAGCCTCTTGGATGCGTGTGAAGGAGAGTGCAAAAGTTGGCTTGAAACTCAACATTAAGAAAACCAAAATCATGGCATCCGGCCCTCTCAATTCCTGGCAAATAGATGGGGAAGAAATGGAGGTAGTGACAGATTTTATTTTCTGGGCTCCAAGATCACCTCAGATGGGGACTGCAGCCAAGAAATTAAAAGACGCTTGCTCCTTGGGAGGAAAGCTATGGCAAATCTAGACAGCATTCTAAAAAGCAGAGACATCACCCTGCCACAAAAGTGCGTATAGTCCAGGCCATGGTTTTCCCAGTTGCAATGTATGGCTGTGAAAGTTGGACCATAAGAAAGGCTGAGCGCCAAAGAATTGAGGCCTTTGAACTATGGTGCTGGAGAAGACTCCTGCGAGTCCCTTAGACTGCAAGGCGTTCAAACCAGTCAGTCCTAGAAGAGATCAACCCCGACTGCTCTTTAGAAGGCCAGATCCTGAAGTTGAAACTCAAATACTTTGGCCACCTAATGAGAAGGAAGGACTCACTGGAGAAGGGCCTAATGCTGGGAAAGATTGAGGGCAATAGAAGAAGGGGACGACAGAGAATGAGATGGCTGGATGGAGTCACTGAAGCAGTAGGTGTGAACTTAAATGGACTCCAGAAGATGGTAGAGGACAGGAAGACCTGGAGGAACGTTGTCCATGGGGTCACGATGGGTCGGACACGACTTCGCATTTAACAACAACAACAACAACAACCACAGGGTTTTTTATATTAAACAGGCTGGTTTATTATATCCTGGTGTTTGTTTTTTCTTTTATTTGTTAGCATAATGCCCAGGATTCACATTTTTAATATTTTAAAAGACAATTAACTCTTCTTAACCACAGGCTTGTTTATATTAAACAGTCTAGTTTATTATATCCTGGTGTTTGTTTTTTCTTTTATTTGTTGGCATAATGCCCAGGATTTGCATTTTTAATATTTTAAAAGACAATTAACTCTTCTTAACCACAGGCTTGTGTATATTAAACAGGCTGGTTTATTATATCCTGGTGTTCATTTTTTCTTTTTCTTGTTAGGATAATGCCCAGGATTCGCATTTTTAATATTTTAAAAGACAATTAACTCTTCTTAACCACAGGGTTGTTTATATTAAACAGGCTGGTTTATTATATCCTGGTGTTTGTTTTTTCTTTTATTTGTTGGCATAATGCCCAGGATTTGCATTTTTAATATTTTAAAAGACAATTAACTCTTCTTAACCACAGGCTTGTTTATATTAAACAGGCTGGTTTATTATATCCTGGTGTTTGTTTTTTCTTTTATTTGTTAGCATAATGCCCAGGATTCACATTTTATATAGTGGATCAGAGGAATGCTGTGGACATAATTTACTTGGACTTCAGTAAGGCATTTGATAAAGTAGATCACAACCTACTACTTGACAAGATAGAAAAATGTGGGGTAGACAGAACCACCACCAGATGGATCCATAGCTGGCTGACCGACCGTACTCAGCGAGTGGTCCTCAATGGAACTGCATCTATATGGAGGGAAGTGTGTAGTGGGGTGCCCCAGGGCTCTGTTCTGGGCCCAGTACTCTTCAACATCTTCATCAACGATTTGGATGAAGGGATAGATGGGGAACTCATCAAATTTGCAGATGACACCAAGCTGGCAGGAATAGCCAACACTCCAGAAGACAGGCTTAAGATACAGAAGGATCTGGACAGACTTGAACACTGGGCACTAACTAACAAAATGAAATTCAATGGTGAAAAAAGCAAGGTTCTACATTTAGGCAAGAAAAACCAAATGCACAAGTACAGCATAGGTGGCACCATGCTCAATAGTAGTAACTGTGAGAGGGACCTCGGAGTCCTAGTAGACAATCACCTAAATATGAGCCAGCAGTGTGCTGCAGCTGCCAAAAAGGCCAACACAGTGCTAGGCTGCATTAACAGAGGGATAGAATCAAGATCACGTGAAGTATTAATACCACTCTTCAATGCCTTGGTAAGGCCACACTTGGAATACTGCATCCAGTTTTGGTCACCACGATGTAAAAAAGATGTTGAGACTCTAGAAAGAGTACAGAGAAGAGCAACAAAGATGATTAGGGGACTGGAGGCTAAAACATATAAGGAACGGTTGCTAGAATTGGGTATGTCTAGTTTAACGAAGAGAAGGACAAGGGGGGACATGATAGCAGTATTCCAATATCTCAGGGGCTGCCATAAAGAAGAGGGAATTAAGCTATTTTCCAAAGCACCTGAAGGCAGGACAAGAACCAACGGGTGGAAACTAATCAAGGAGAGAAGCAACCTAGAACTAAGGAGAAACTTCCTGACAGTGAGAACAATTAATCAGTGGAACAGCTTGCCTCCAGAAGCAGTAAATGCTCCAACACTGGAAGTTTTTAAGAAGAGACTGGACAGCCATTTGTCCGAAATGGTGGAGGGTTTCCTGCCCGAGCAGGGGGTTGGACTAGATGACCTCCAAGGTCCCTTTCAACAACTTTACTAATATGACATATATATATATATATATATAATATATATATATATATATATATATATTATTATATATATATATATATATATATTATATGTTTTCTGAGGTTTTCGCGGGTATTTGTATATAGGTCTTTGGTTGTTCGGGTTTTCTCCCGCGTAAAATTGGAAGTGTCTTGGCGACGTTTCGACGAAGTCCCATTCGTCATCTTCAGGCTGGTGTTTTCAGCTTCGTGCTTCGAGCAGCAATGTGTGGTCTTAGCTGTTTCTTCCTTTTAACTGCCAGTGGGGGTATGAACTGATTGGGTGGGAGCTTGGCTGTGTTCTGATTGGGTGGAGGTGTGTTCTGATTGGTTAGGGGCTTGGCTGTGCTCTGATTGGCTGGGGGGTTGGCTGTGCTCTGATTGGCTGGGGGAGTGTTCTGTTTGGTTGTGCTCAGGTTAGTCTGAGTTGCAGGGGGGTTTAAGATTTTGGGCTGCCTTGCTATTTTTTGGCTTCGCGTTCGTGGTCGTGCCTCATCTTCATGGAGGGTGTCAGTTTGCTTCATGTATGGATTGGAGGGGTTTAAAGTGGCTAATGATGCAGCTGTGGTCTGGCTTCTGGTTTGTGGTCGTGCCTCATCATCGGTGTGGCTTTGGGTTTGTTTTTTGCGTGGATGTGTGGTGGTGACATCCTGTGTGGTTTTTGTGAGTGTGGGTCTGGTATCATTTTTTGTGTTAGGGAGTCGTTTGTCAATAAGGGCGGGTTTCCAAATGGCTGGTAGGCGGGAGGTATCATCTCGCTTGTTCATGCTGTGTGGGCGTTTTTCTATCTCGATGGCTTCTCTGATTATTCTGTTATTAAAATGTTCACTTTTGGCAATGGTTCTGGTATTTTTAAAGTCAATTTCATGTCCTGTGGCTTTAAGGTGTTGGACCAGGGAAGATGTTGGTTCCTCTTTTTTGACTGAGTTCTTATGTTCTTCAATGCGTGCACTTATTCTTCTGTTGGTTTGTCCGATGTATGTGGTGGGACAAGTGGTGCATGGGATTTCGTATACTCCTTGATTTTCTAATTCAATTTTATCTTTGGGGTTTCTAAGGATGGTGGATATTTTTCTGTTTGTGCAGAATGCTGTTTTGATGTTGTGTTTATGGAGGATCTTACTGATTCTGTCTGTGGTGCCTTTTATGTATGGGAGGAGGGCTTTGCCGTTTTCTTGTTCTTTGTCTTGGATTTTAGTGGGGGTTTCTTTTTGGATTAGGTTTGTAATCTTATTTCTATGGAATCCATTGGATGTTAGTACATTGGTGAGAGTGTGTAGTTCGGTTTTAGGTGTTGTTCGTCAGCTAAGCGTTTTGTTCTGGAGATGAGTGTCTTGGCTACGGAGTTGATCTGTGCTGGGTGGTGGTGTGAGAGAGCGTGCAGATAGCGGTTTGTGTGTGTTTTCTTCTGGTAGATGGTGTGTCCTAGGGAGCCATTGGATTTCTTGTAGACTAAGACATCCAGGAAGGGAAGTTGGTTGTTAGCTTCTGTTTCCATGGTGAACTGTATTTTGGGGTGTAGGCTGTTGAGGTGTGTGAGGAAGTTGTCCAGTTTTTCTTTCCCATGTGGCCAGATTATGAAGGTGTCGTCTACGTATCTGAGCCAGAGTTTGGGTTTGTGATCCGATTTTTCTAGAGCTTGGGTTTCAAAGTGTTCCATGTAGAGGTTGGCAATGACAGGTGAGAGGGGTGATCCCATGGGTGCTCCTTCTGTTTGTTTGTATTTTTGTCCATTATAGATGAAGTATGTGTTGGATAGGCAGTGGTTGGTCAGATCTAAGATGTGTTTGGGGGGGTTATATTTGTTTTGGATAGCTGTCAAGGCTTCTTTGATAGGCACTTGGGTGAAGAGGGATATGACACCGAAGCTCACGAGTAGGTCGCTGGGCTGTAAGTTTTGTTTCTTTATGATCTCTATAAACTGGAATGAGTTTTTTACGTGTGAGGTGATGGATTCTGCATAGGACTGTAGTTGTTTGGCGAGAAATTTGGATAGGTTTTGTAGAGGTGAGCCTATGGAGCTGACTATAGGTCTGAGTGGGGTTCCTTCTTTGTGTATCTTGGGGAGACCATAGAGTTTGGGGCATCTGGATGATTTCTCTCTGGGAATGATTCTTTGCTGGATCTCTTCGCTAATGGGGGAGGCTTTTATTTTGGATCTGGTGGTTTTTTCCAGGTAGGTGGTGGGATCTGTATTTAGGGGTTTGTATGTGGAGTCTTGGAGTAGGTTGGTTAATTTGGTTTGGTAGTCAGATGTGTTCATAACCACCGTGGCGTTGCCCTTGTCTGCTGGTAGGATTATTATGCTGGTGTCTTCTTTCAGGTTAAGTAGTGCTGTCTGTTTCTCTTTGGGTAAGCTGCTTTTGGGTGGCTTGCTGGTGCAGAGGATGTTGGTGATTTCGAGTCTGATTCTGTTAGCGTCGTCGGGGTTGATTTTGGTCAGGCTGGTTTCAACTCCGCATATAATGGTTTCAGTGGGGATGTGTTTGGGAGCGACTGCAAAGTTGAATCCTTTGGAAAGGACATTGGTTTCGGCTTTGGTGAGGATCCTATCTGAGATGTTATGCACTGTTTGTTTCATGTGTGGCTGTGAGGGAGGAGGGGTTTGTTTCTGGCATTCTGAACAACGGCAGCCAGAAACAAACCCCTCCTCCCTCACAGCCACACATGAAACAAACAGTGCATAACATCTCAGATAGAATCCTCACCAAAGCCGAAACCAATGTCCTTTCCAAAGGATTCAACTTTGCAGTCGCTCCCAAGACACTTCCAATTTTACGCGGGAGAAAACCCGAACAACCAAAGACCTACATACAAACACCCGCGAAAACCTCAGAAAACATATATATAAAAGAATAAAACACGATCACCGGGAGAGTTGAAGTAAAAATACTTTACTAAAAATATATTAATACTAAAAAGTTGCCAAGCTTTCGCTGGGGGAACTCCCCAGCATCATCAGGGCTAAAAGGCCATTGCAATAAAGGTGGTTTAAGTAGGTTCAAGTAACGTTTGCGCACGGCCCTTAGACCGTGTTACTGGCCCTGATTGGCCAGCTGAAAGCCAAGATGTGTCTATAACGTTATGTTCTTTTCTTCGGATGCCCTTCCCTATCCCTCCACTATTGGTCTTTAGGGGCGTTAGTAACCTTACATCCCCTCCTCTTCCGATAATACCAACGTCTGCCGTATGGGGGGAGGACTTGATCTGATGTTTTCTTGTGTTTTACAATGGGGATAGGTCTCCACTAACTGTGGGTTAATATCCCTTCCCAATTGTGTATCTCTCTCCTCCTTTGTCATGTTAACAGCTCCTATCCGGGTATGGTATGCCTCAACAATCAAGTCTTTATTCCCCACCTCAGTCTTCCTTACATACGTTCCCTCCCATTGTTTGTTTATAATTATGCCTGGGAGTCGTATTTTTACCAATATTCTTGAATATATATATATATATATATATATATATATATATATATATATATATATATATATTCAGCAATTTTTGTCATTATCCAGAGAGAAAGAACACAAGATAGTCGGAATACAGGAATATCACAGATATTCTGGATGATGACAAAGATTGCTGTAAATGTGTGTGTGTGTGTGTGTGTGAATTATCTTTGTCATCATTCAGAAAGAACACAAGATAAATGGTTAGCTTCCTTAGATATCGAATTATAACATCCCATTCTGACTCTATGGCGTTATATTATGGTGATTTTATCATGGTTTTACCTTAACTTAATATTTTATCTCTTCTATTGTATTGTTCACTTATTAAATATACAGGTAGCCCGTGGCTTATGACCACAACTGAGCCCCACATTTCTGTTGCTAAGGGAGACAGCTGTTAAGTCAATTTTTATGAACTTTTTGCCACAGTTGTTAAATGAATCACCACAGTTGTTAAATTAATTACACGGTTGTTAAGTGAATCTGGCTTCCCCCCTGACTCTGTTTGTCAGAGGTCGCAAAAGATGATTGCATGACCCCAGGATGGTGCGACCATCATAAATATGAGTCACTTGCCAAGTGTCTGAATTTTAATCACCTGACCCCAGGGATGCTGCAATGGTCATAAGTGTGAAAAAGGGTCACAAGTCACTTTTTTCAGTGCCGTTGTACATGGTTTTACCCTATTTTAATATTTTATCTCATCTATTGTAGTGTCCACCTATTAAATACACAGGTAGTCCTTGACTTATAGCTACAATTGAGTCCAACATTTCTGTTGCTTAGTGAGACAGTTGTTAAGTGAATTTTGTCCTATTTTATGACCTTAATTGCCACAGTTGTTAAGTGAATCACTGTGGTTGTTAAATTGGTAACATGGTTACTAATATGCCTTCTCCATTGTTTTTGCCTGTCAGAATGTCTCAAAAGGGGATTGCACAACACTGGGACATTGCAACCGTCACACGTGTGAGTCAGTTGCCAAGCATCTTAATTTTGGTCGTGTGACCATGCTGCAATGGTCGTTAAGTGTGAAAAATGGTCATAAGTGCCTTCAAACTTTGAACAGCCACTAAATTAACTATTGTAAATCAAGGACTACCTGTATAACATCTCTCCCATTGTGACTCTATAGTGCCATATTATGGTGATTTTATCATGGTTTTTACTTTAACTTAATATTTTATATTTATTGTACTGGCCACTTATTTGATGTACACATATTTGTTCATACTTTAAACTTACATTTGCATCTGCCTGTATAGTGCATTTTATCTGCATTGCATATAAGGGATTGCATGAACTCTGTAGATGTCATATGCTAAATAAATGAATAAAATCCATCAGGAAAAGACCTGAGTGCTGAAGAACGGAGGGAAGGAGAGAACCGCACGGCAGGCGCTTACCCGTCTGATGTCACACACAGCCGATTCTCCTCTTGCTTTGTCGCGGCATGCCAGAATGACACGGGCGCCTCTCCGGGCCAGATCCACTGCTGTGGCCTTCCTGATCCCTGTATTTGCACCTGGGAAAGACCAGAGAAAGGAGGATTCACTGAGATCGCCCAGCCGTTGATGGGGACCTAGGAGCCGGGCCTGCATTTGTGTGCCTGCAGTTTTTGTGATGTCACGCAGTGAAGCACTTGTGTGGCAGTGTTTCTCAATCTTGGCAACTTTAAGACGGGTGGACTTCAACTCCCAGAATTAAAAGCATCTTAAAGTTGAGAAACCCTGGCAGAGGGTATGATTTTCACAACTCTTTCAGAGAAGTCTCATATCAACAAAAAAGAATAGTTTAAAATTATTCAGAGATAATACAAATAGACCTCGACTTACAACCATTATTTTAGTTTGAAGGTACAACAGCACTGAAATTTTTTCACAGGGTTCTAATATTTCAAACATATGAAAATTGAACACATATTTTTTCCTGTTGTGTGGTTTTTACCCAATTTTGACATACAACAATCCATGGGATGGTTGAAGTACAGTTCAACATTCCTGACTGAGATGCCTGGAGTACCTTTAGGTCTTTGCAGGGCTTTTTTTCTCATAGATTGCCCAGAACGGAGTTCTGGCACCTTTTTTGGATGGAACCTTGTAGGGTAGGCAAGGCGGGTGGATGATATGTGTGAGTTCCGGCACCTTTTTTTTTTTAATGAAAAAGCACTGGGTCTTTGAAAGGGCCACTTTGTAGTGATATGGGTGGCAAATAAGTTTAGTAGTAAAAAAATTTAAAAAATGAAAGGCATTTCAAAAAATTGGATGCAAAGCTTCTGTCAGACCAGAAGATGGCGCAGGTCTCCCAATATTTGCTCTGCAGGCTGTCACTTTACTAACACAAGTTACAAAAGGATTTGAAGGCCAAACATGCATTAATGCATGGATGAGAGGAACTAACTAATCGTCTTTTCTCACTCTGATCTGGGGACAAATAGAGTTACTTAGCAGGGCATAAACAAAGCCAATTGGAAGACTGTAAAACAGTTTTAAGTTAAAACTTACCTATTCCTGCGGACTGTGGAAATACTACAGATATTCCTCGACTTACAATAATAATAATAATAGTAAAGTTGGAAGGGACCTTGGAAGTCATCTAGTCCAACCCCCTGCTCAGGCAGGAAACCCTACACCATTTCAGACAAATGGCTGTCCGGTCTCTTCTTAAAAACTTGCAGTGTTGGAGCTTTCACAGCTTCTGGAGGCAGGTGGCTCCACTGATTAATTCTTCTCACTGTCAGGAAGTTTCTCCTTAGTTCTAGGTTGCTTCTCTCCTTGATTAGTTTCCACCCGTTGCTTCTTGTCCTGCCTTCAGGTGCTTTGGAAAATAGCTTGATTCATTTAATGACCGATGGCACAGAAAAAAGTGACTTATGACTGTTTTTCACACTTATGAACATTGCAGCCCAGTGGTCCATGATAAAAATTCAGATGCTTGGCAACTGACTCATATTTATGATGGTCGCAGTGTCCTGGGGTCACATGATCCCCTTGTGCAACCTATTGATGAGCGAAGTCAACGGGGGAAGCCAGAGTCACTTAACAACTGTGTTACTAATTTAACAGCAATGATTCACTTAACAACTGTAGCAGGAAAGGTCATAAAATGGGGCAAAACTCACTTAACAACTCTCTTGCATAGCCATGGAAATTTTGGGCTCAATTTTGGTCATAAGTTGAGGACTACCTGTAGTTCTGTTCCAATGGCTACTTGGAAGAGGGGCAAGTTCCTGGTGCTCAGTTTCAGGATCTCTCAGAAATTTGGTCCCAGTTGACCAAAAGAGAGGAAGGACTGGGTGAAATGGAAAACCCAGAAAAGGGACTGACAATACTGAAAATGGAAAAGACTCTCTATATCAGCGGTTCTCAACCTGTGGGTCGGGACCCCATTTGGGGTCGAACGACCATTTCACGGGGGTCGCCAAACAACGCCGTCTGCCATTTCCCCCCCTTTTCCTTAGCTGTGCTACTCCCTTTTATTCTATTGGCTTTTGAAAGCCAATAGAATAGACTCTCTTGAATAGAGTCTAATTCTATTGGCTTTCCAAAGCCAATAGGAATTGTCCAGGCTGTCTCTGCCCTGCTGAGCCCGCCAAAAGTCCCATTCTGCAAACGGTGCTGCAAGTTGTCTGCAGTGAAGATGAGCTGTCTAGAAGTTTCCACCCCTCCCTCCTGAGCAACTACTAAAAATGTAAGTAAGAGGGCCAGGGGTGGGAGGTGAGAGGCCGGCAGGCACAGGGAGGGTTGCTGGCACGCGTGGGGCCCGGTGGGTGCCTTACCTCCCTTGGGCTGGGTCAGCTGGTAGCCCAGCCGGTGTTCGGCCTGCGCCGTCGCTGCTGCTTGCCAGCTACGCCTCGGCCGGCGCAGGGGGCGGCACCACACATGCGCGGCGCTCCCCGGCAGGGAAAGTCCTCAACTTACAACTGGTTGGGTAGTCCTTGACTTATGACCAGTTGGGTAGTCCTCGACTTATGACCAGTTGGGGGTCGCAGCATTAAAAAGGTTGAGAACCACTGCTCTATATAAAGCAGAAGAAACCTGAGGATCAAGAAGAAGAACAGATTGAAGGGAAGATAAACATTTCAGGACAACTTTGTTGAGATGGAAAAATAGAGAGACGATTTGTTAGCCCTTCCAAAAAAATGGCGACTGGATGGCCTCTTTTATCTCAAACAATATATATAATAACAGAGGGAGATCTATTTGATGATTTAAAAGCACGGATATGGAAGGCGAGTCGGCAAAAAAAGAAAGCTAGAATAAGGCTGAAGAAAATGGGGGTTTTGACTTAATAGTGAGGACCAAAATTGAATACACTCAAATAGACAAGATGTGTACTTTGAATACTAGATTCTGTTATGAACTGAGATAAAGAAAATTTTGGTCATTTAAAACTTGGAAGTGTGAATATTAAAAGTTACATTTGAATATTGATTTATTTATAAAGGTTGAATATAAAAGTAATTAAGCTAAAAATTTATTGATAAATGTAACAAACATGTTTTTACTTAGCTGATATAATAAGAACTGTACTAGCTTACATATGAGATAGTAGACATTAAGAGAAAAAGAGAAGAAGTATTTGATGTTGAAACAAGAGAAATTTTGGTTACTAAATTCAAGATATTTGGAAATTAATAGAAAATAAGAATGTTATACTGTATTATTAATTAGATGATGTAAGATGGTGAGAAATAGAATATATTTAAATAGATAAGACGCGTATCCTGAATATTAGACTTCCTGATGAATTGTGATAAAGGGAACTTTGGTTACTTAAAACTTGGAAATTATAAATATTAAATGTTAAATTTAAATATTAATGGGAAACTAAAAATTGGGAAAAAACTAATTAGGACATTGATTGTCTATAAAGACCGAATGCTAAAATAATAGCAGGATATGTATAAGCTAAAAATATTGATAAATGTAAGAATGTTATTTTTATTTAATTGATATAATAAGAACTGTATTAGTTTAAACATGTGACAGTAAATACTAAGGAAAAAGAGAGGAAATATTTAATGTAGTAGTTTGAGACTTGGCCTAAAGATACTTGTATGTCATTGAATTATCGATTAACTCAGCCGCCCCATTGCTTTTTAAATACTTAAATGTAAAATTAGAACATCAATAAAACATTTAAAAAAAGTGCAGGGAGGGAGGGAGGGAGGGAGGGAGGGAGGGAGGAAGGAAGGAAGGAAGGAAGGAAGGAAGGAAGGAAGGAAGGAAGGAAGGAAGGAAGGAAACAGAGCTAAAACAATAACTATGTACCCGGTCTCTCTTTGCGTTTCTTTCTTGGCAAAGAATCCATTTCTTCTCTTGCCTTTTATTCTTTAAAATGACCTCGTTCTTTTTCAGGATGGGATCAATTCCATCCAACCACAATCTCAGATTTCTCTTCAACCTGTTCACTTCATATACAATATACATTTTGCGAGTTTCAGAGAGGGAAAATTGTCTAGAGTGGAAACCAGGAAACGATAAATTCTACTCCGGCTGGGTGACTCAAGCCAATCACCAATCGCCTTAGGCACGAAAGCCAGCTGGGTGACTCTGGCCGTGAGTTCTAGTCCTGCCTTAGGCATGAAAATCCTGCTATAGGTTCTCCTGCTTGAGCAGGGGGCTGGACTAGAAGACCTCCAAGGTCCCTTCCTACTCTACTCTACTCTACTCTACTCCCATCACTACCCCCTGCTTTATTCCAAAGGTGGTTTTTCTGATGGACTTTCCCGGTTTGGTCAAAGGAACCTTTGGGTCCACCTGGATGGGGGAGAACCTGGTTTATGGTTAACCTGCGACCCGCATTTCACTTTGACCTCCGAGCGGCGCTTTGATTCCGGGAGTTGGATCCTGCCTGGAGCCACTGAGGTCGGGGTGGGGGGTTTATTTAATAAGAAAGAAAAGCGACGCCCCCCAGCCTCGACGCCCCCCCGCCACGGATGGGAGCACAGCAGCCCCCGGAGCTACCTGTGATGAGAACCGTCTTGCCCCGCAGGCTGACCGCGTTCCGGCACCGCGTGGCCGCCACAAAGTGGTAGTAGAGCAGCGCGTAGAGCCCCAGCAGGAGCGCCGCACCTGCCGCCAGCATCGCCGGCGCCTCCATGGCCCACTCGCCTGCCCGGTCCCGCTACCTTTCCCCGCAGCCCGTGAGTGCTTCATTTTTACCGGGATGATCCCCGCCCTCAGCCCGCCTCCCACCTCCCACTCCTCCCTGCATGGGAAAGCCACGGCCATGGGCAGCGCTGCCAATCTCTTGCGCTCCCTTCTTCCCCTCTTGAGCTACGAAGGGACGGAGGGAGGGAGGAAAGAAAGAAAAAAAGGAAAGAGGGGAGGGAGGGAGGGAGGGAGGGAGGGAAGGAGGGAGGGGAGGAAGGAAGGAGGGAGGGATCCTCAGAGGGAGATCTAAGGAGGCATTTCCTGCTAGTGAGAACACTTAACCAGATTAAAGGCTTCCCTCCAGAAGTTGTGGGTGCTCCATCCCTGGAGATTTTTAAGGAGAGACTGGACAGCCATTTGTCTGGAATGGGAAGGAAGGAAGGAAGGAAGGAAGGAAGGAAGGAAGGAAGGAAGGAAGGAAGGAAGGAAGGAGGGAGGGAGGGATCCTCAGGGAGATCAAAGGAGGCATTTCCTGCTAGTGAGAACACTTAACCAGATTAAAGGCTTCCCTCCAGAAGTTGTGGGTGCTCCATCCCTGGAGGCTTTTAAGAGGAGACTGGACAGCCATTTGTCTGGAATGGGTATAGGGTCTCCTCTCTGAGCAGGGGGCTAGAATAGAAAAACAGAAGGGAACAGACTAACAGTTGGGTGGGACTTTGGAGGTCTTCTAGCAATAGGTTTTGTCTGGCATGATCTGGTTTCGACAAACCTGTGTTGACTTTTGGTTATGACTTTGTTTGCTTCTAGCTGTTTGCAGATTCATTGCTTCATTATCAGACACTTCTTTATGCAACCAGGCTGGTTTCTTTTGAGAGCTGTTATTTTTCTTCTTTGCTGGTATTGTGCTAGACTGGGCTTTTAGAATCTCACTTTTCAAAGTTTCCCAACCTTCTTGGGTTGTTTTTACCTTGAGAATTCTCATCCATGGAATCCTTCCCAAGCTCTCTCTAAGTTTATTGAAATCAGCTCTCTTAAAAGTCAAAGACTCTAGTTTAACTATATTCTATTGCTTGTGCTTGCATAATGTTGAATTCCAATATTGCATGATCACTCCCCCCCCCCAGGTTCCTGTGGCTTGAACCCCTTCTATCATTTCATCTCTGTTAGTATGGCTGATCCATTGGTTCCCTTCTCTACTTTTGAGAAGAGAGAATTGTCTGCTAGGTTAGTCAGGAACCTGTTTGATCTTCCACTTGGTGCAGAATTTGTCTCTCAGTTGATGTCAGGGTAATTAACGTCCCCCATTACTATTGTGATGTGCTTCCTACATACCTTAGTTAACTGACTAACAAAAAGTTCATCTATTTCCTCTGTTTGGTTGGATGGCCTGTATAGTATAGTATAGTATAGTATAGTATAGTATAGTATAGTATAGTATAGTATAGTATAGTATAGTATAGTATAGTATAGTATAGTATAGTATAGTATAGTATAGGACAGGACAGGACAGGACAGGACAGGAGTAGAGTAATGATAAGAAGAATAGAATGGAATGGAATAGAACTAGAGTAATGATAAGAACAGAATAGAATAGAATGGAATGGAATGGAATGGAATAGAATAGAATAGAATAGAATAGAATAGAATAGAATAGAATAGAATAGAATGGCAGTCCAGTCATTTTTAAAAGCTTACGGTTGTGAAACTTCCACAGCTTCTGAAGGCAATTTGTTCCATTGTTTGATTGTTCTCACTGTCAGAAAATTTCTCTTTATTTCTAGGTTGAATCTCTCCTTGATCAGTTTCCATCCATTATTCCTTGTCTTCACCTTCAGGTGCTTTGTCTGGTCTTCTTCTTCTTCCGGTTTCATCTGGCTTAAGTAAGAAGTCATATTCAATGTTGTAATTGTTGTTTGGTTTCCTAGGTTGTCTAGGTTCTCGATGTGTTGTGCATATTGGTCTTCAGCACCTCCATCTGTTGCTTTCTTCAGTTTCTGTTGCTTTTTGAGTTGCAGATTTTTTAGTTGAGATCAAGGTTTAATTATCAAAGTTTTGGGTAGATTGTGCCTGGTATTCTTTAAAATCCACTTTGATGTTAATTTCTTCCTCTTCTGTTGCTTTTTGAATTGTAAGTTCATCAGCTGCAATCTGGGCTGCATTTTGTAAATTTAAGGTGACACCTTTATCTTTCAGTCTGGAGTTCATTAGCTCAGTAGCCTCAAGGATTTTTTCAAGTATAAGTTTGTAGTTAAGTTGTGGGTAGTATTCTTCCATTTCTGTGGTGTTTACAGATAGTCTTTTAGTGGAGCCTATTTTTGATAAAAGGCTTCTGGTTTGCAATCGCGGCTCCAGCAGAAGCGCAGAGAGTGTGCTCTCTGTTCCGTCTGGTTTCCCTTTGTCGGAAGACCCTGAAAAGGGTCGAAAGTCACCCTGGAGGGGTGACCACCGTGAAGAGGACCCTTGATAGATTGTGGAAGGGCCCTTCCGTTTGATCTGAGGCAGCTCCTTTGGACCGACAAAGAAAAGATCGGCCATCAACATGGCCGATCACTAAATCGTACCAGCCAAAAGCCAAAAGCACTACCAAGCACAACAAAAGCACCGCTGAGGAATTGGGTGAGACTTTACCTTACCTTTCCTATATCCCAACTATTCTCCTGTAAAAGCCTTTTGAAAATTTCTTCCCCCCTTTAACTGGGCGGCGTCTGCCTACTTTGGGAATGCAAAGCCTGGAAAAAAAAGAAAAGAACAACTAATCTAAACATCTAAATACCTGGACTTGCACTTTTGGATATTTGGGGCCCCCAAAAGTTCCTGTTTCTATGGGGACCTATTACCTTATCTATCTGTTAAATTGAATTTTTTTTTAAATTGGATAAAAGCCTCACTTGAGTTTGGAAAAAGACTTTACATGCTATCGGGGACATCTTCTGGCGAAACCTGCTATAGCAAGTCTATTTCTTTTTGTCTGCGAGACCTGTGAGACTAAGATTTGTCCTTGGCACTTTCAAAAAAGATAAGAATTTGGAACAGCTGGGTGGTGAAAACAACTCTTTATAGTGGAGGTGGATGTTTAAGGTGTGGTTGTCACCTTTAAAGCCCTTCATGGCTTGGACCAGATTATCTGAGGCACTGTCTCTTGCCAGTCACATCCGCCTGACCCACTAGAGTGGGGAGGCAAGGAATGTTGAGGGATCCTGTCCCTTAAAGACCCAGAAGAAGGGCCTTCTCCTTGGTGGCTCCCTCCCTCTGGAACATCATGTCTCGGGAAATTAGACCACCCCCCCTCACTTTACCCTCGTTTGGAAGTCCCTGGTTCTGCCAGCGGGTCTGGGGAACCCAGAGTGGGATGGAGCCCATTAAATGGCTGGTGTGTTGTTCCTGGGATTGCGTGGTGGAAGAAGTGGGGGGGGGGTGATTATTTTATTAGTTTTATTATTTTTATTTCCTTGATATTGTGTTTTCATTTCCTGTAAGCCTCCTCGAGTCGCCTGTGAGCAAGTAGGTGGCAATACAATACAAATTTTCCGAATAAATAAGTACACCGCAGTTGCCAAGTGTCCGAATTTTGATTACGTGACCACAGGGATGCTGCAACGATCATTAAGTGCAAAAAACAGCAGTAAATCACTTTTTTCAGTGGTATTGTAACTTTGAGCAGTCACTAAACGAATGATTGTAAGTTGAGGGCTACTTGTGATCAGAAGCCTGCTTTCGTTTACCCCAAATTACACCACTGTCTTTTTTCGTCTTAAGAAGATGGAATGCTTTATTTGGCTAAGCGTGATGAGACACACAAGGGAAGTGTCTCCGGTGCAGAAGCTCTCAGTGTACGTGCAAAATAACAGAGTGATAATAATCATAATGACACCAATAAGAGGGGGAGGAGGAGTAAAGAAGGTAATAAGAAAGATAATAGTACAATTGTACAACATGGGTAAATAGACACAAACATTAAACAGTATTGTGAGGATTAGCTGTTCAACAGAGTGAGGGCAGGAGGGAAAAAACTGTCCCCCTGTCTGGTTGTTTTGGCACGCACTGTCCTGTAGCGTCATCCGGAGGGGCGGAGTTGCAACAGTTTGTGTCCAGGATGTGAGGAGTGTGTAGATATTTACTCAGCTATCCTTCTGACCCGCTCAATATGCAGGTCTTCAATGGAAGGCACGATGATTGCAATGGGTTTGTTTCCCCCTGCATTCCTAAGTATCCGTTGAAGTCCATACTTGTCCCCTTTGGCCGCTGTACCAAAGCAGACAATTATTGAAGTACAAATGACAGACTCAATAATTCCTCTGTAGAACCCAGAAGTTGTGGGTGCTCCATCCCTGGAGGTTTTTAAGAAGAGATTGGACGCCCTTTTGTCTGAAATGGTGTAGGGTCTTCTGCTTGAGCAGCGGGTTGGACTAGATGACCTCCGAGGCCCCTTCCAGCTCTGTCATTCTGTTACCTGTAACCACAGCTCCTGGGGCAGTCTGGACTTCCTGAGCCGACAGAGGAAAAACATTCTTTGTGGTGCCTTTTTAATGGTGGCTTTAATGTCAGGTGCTCATTTCAAGTTCTGGGAGATCGTAGAACAGTGATGGTGAACCTTTTAGAGACCGAGGGCCCAAACTGCAACCCAAAACCCACTTATGTATTGTTGGGTGCCAGATGGGCGTGGCCCATTGGGTGTGTGTGGCTGTGGTGCTCACGGCAGACTGGGTGAGTGTGGCTGGTGTGGGTGTGGCCACTTCGATGCTGCTCAAGGGGAAGGACGCCTGTGGGGGCCAGGCAGGGTTGGGGGAGATCCAGGGGTTCTCTGGTGGGTGGGATGGTGGGCAGGAGGCTCATCCTGCAGGGTGAGGCGAATCAGGGGGCAGGGCAGGGGTGCCATTATCGCAGGGCAAGGCAAGGCGAGGTAGGGGCCGGGGCGGCTGCTACCTGACACCATTGGCCCCCCCACACAGTGAGCACATGGGGCCCAACTGAGTTCATTAGCAGCCACAGCCTGCTGGCCTCTCAGTTTCGGCACGACGTAGCTATTTGCCACCTCGCATGTCGCATCCAATGCCGCTACCATGACACCATGGAACAAGCCGGGCGGAGGTAAGGAACAAGCAGGGTGGCGCCTCATGGCAGCGGCATTGGGTGCAACGCGCAAGGCAGCAAATGGCTGTGGCTGGAGGCAAACAGCCATCACGTGCAAGGCGGCAAATAGCCGCGGCCGGAGGCAAACAGCTGTGACGTGCGAGGCAGCAAATGGCCTGACCGCCCACTTCAGCGCCCTCCCCTCCCTGAGCCTCTGGCGCTCCACCTGCTGCTTTGGTTGGCCTGCCGGCCCCCACCTCAACACCCTGCCCACTGCTGCCCAGCATGGCCACCCAGGGCTGCAGGGACTGGCTTGGCAAGGGAAGGGCACATGCTCCACCCTCCCACCACCATGCAGGGTAAGATTGCCACACCCGCCCTCGCCCAGATGCCCTCTACTTCCCCAAGCATTTTTTAAACTAACCTGCCTTTCAGCTGCATTCCGTGTCTCCATTTGCTTTTCACCCTTCGCCGCGTGTTTGTGGGACTATGGGTAAAAAAAAAAACAAGTTCCATCAGACTTTATAACTTCTTGAGATCTCACGAGAAGTTAGAAAGTCTGATGGATTTTTTTTTTTACCCATAGTCCCACAAACACGCGGCGAAGGCTGAGAAGTGAACGGAGAAACGGAATGCAGCTGGAAGGCAGGTTAGCAAAAAAAAAAAAAAAAAACACTAGGGGAGGAGGGTGCGGGTGCGGCAACCTTACCCTGTGCAGGTATTGATGCAGGTTGCTCATGAACGAGACGGAAGGCCTAGGACTGGGGCGATGGCGCGTGTGCCGAGAGATGGCTCGGGTGGCATGCGTGCCAAAGGTTCGCCACCATGGTCCTATAACCGTGAAGCCTGAAGATCTCGACTATTGATCCTGCGTTGTCTAACATTGCCAGAGGTGGCAGAATAGGAAGGCTCCACCTAAAATCTACCATCATCTCTTCAGTTTTCAGAGGGTTCTAGTCCATATTGTTCCAGCTGCACCCCAGAGCCCATCGTTCAATCTACTGTCTGTATGCAGACTCATCACCGTTTCGAATGAGACCCCCGACTCTTGTCTCATCTGCAAACTTCAATGCAGGCAGTCCTCAACTTACTTCATTTAGTGACTGTTCAGAGTTACGACGGCCCAGAAAAAAGTGACTTGTGATCCCTTTTCACACTTACAACCGTTGCAGCATCCCCACGCTCACATGAGCCAAATTCAGACACTTGGCAACCGACTCGCATTTATGACCGCTGCTGTGTCCCAAGGTCATGTGATCCCCTTTGACGACCTTCCGGCAAGCAAAGACAAGGCTTTATAAGCTTGTTAGTAACTTACCAACCGCAGCGATTCACTTAACAACTGAGACAACGAAGCTTGTAAAATGGGGCAAAACTCACTTAACAAATGTCTCACTTAACAACAGAGGCTTTGGGCTCAACTGTGGTCGTAAGTCGAGGACAACCTGCTCTTTAACAGAGGGATCCTTCAAGTGGCAGTCATTTCTACAGAGACAGAGAAGTGCCATGGAGAAAGTACACAGCCCAAGAGGGGCCCCTGTGCTAATTATCCAGGTGCTTTGGTGTGATTTTGTGCGCGCTTTTCTGTGTGAGTTTTCCTACCTTCACCTCAGAAAAAATTATGGGGAGAAATTTAAAGTGGACAAATTTAGCTGGTCAGTCCCAGCAGCCTCTCGCTGAATTCCCAGAGCTTCTTGGCCAGCTGGTCATCGCGGGCCTGTGGACTGGGCACTTTCGGCTGGCAATCCACAAAATATCGCCCGCTCAGCCTCTCGATGCCCTCCTCGGTGGCGCAGTAGATGGTGGTCTGGGCCCCAGAGTCACTGTCTCGGAAGAACAGCTTCATGAACCAAAGCAACCAAGGGAGCCAATGGGGACAGGAGCGACCAATTTCGGTTTTAACAATTCCTGAAATCAAAGGCAGAGAGAACAGTCCGTGGATGGAAAATTACCCAAAGAGGGGGAGGGAGGGAGATCCCGTATGAACTCTTCGCACAGTTTCCCACCGGGAACCATGGGACGCTTGGCACCCTTTGGGCAACATGGGAAATGTCTCAGAAGACCAAGAGCTCAAGCTGAGTGGGTGAGGATGCCAGTGGGGTTTCTGTGTGTGTGTGTGTGTGTGTGTGTGTGTGTGTTTGTGAGCCATAATAATTGCAGCTGTGTGTGAACTTAAGGTCAATGTTAGATAAAGTTTTTGGGGGTTGAGAAGTTGAGAGGAGAGCCTGTGTTTTAGAATAATTGGTGAATGTGATTTATGACAGCCTTTCTGGGGTGGGAATTACAAATGTGTTACTTTGTATCTGGGGGAGGGAACTTCAGTCTTGGGTTCAACTGTGTAAGTGCCCATACTTTGTTTCCTGAATAAAATGTTCTTTAAGGAGGAAATCTTTGCCTTGAAGTTCTTTTAATTGGTTTCATCTTTCGGAACCATGACACAGACATTTCGTGACTCAATTGGGGAACGTCATCAGTGCTAGAAGAGAGGGGGGTTTGCAGAGAGGAGGAAGAGGAGAAGGAAGGAGGAGTAGAATAAGGTGGATGGGGAAGAAGGAAGAGAAGAAGAGGAAGGGGAGGAGGAGAAGGAGGAAGAGGAGGAGGAAAGGTAAATGGAAGCAAAGGGGGAGACAAGAGGGGGAGGCAGCAGAGGAACAAGAGGGGGAGGGCAGCAGAGGAACAGGAATTGAATGGCAGGAGGAGGAGGAGGAGGAGGAAGAGTGAAGGACGAGAAAGAGGGAGGGAGGAGGGGAGAGGAAGAGAAGGGAAAGTGAAGAGGAAGCGGAAGAGGAGGGGGAAAGCCTTATCCTTGCTTTAGGCAGTGGGTTGGTCTAGAAGACCTCCAACAGCCCATCCCACTCTTAAGATTTTAGGATTCTATTAGCTCTGGACCTGGGAGGGTGAGAGAGATCTTCCTCCGCAGCTGAGCCCAATGGAGGAAACTCCCGGGGTGGCTCTGCAGAGGGGATCAAGGGAGCCCCCAGTGGGAGAGGAATGCCTGGCAGAGCACCAGCAGGACCTGGGGGGGCTCCATCTTGGGCTTCTTGAAGCCAGACTTTCACTCACCTGGATGAACCACATAGCAGGTGACATTGGTTCCTTCCAGCCGGTTGGCCAACTCTAGCGTGTGGAGAATGTTGGCTAGTTTGCTGTTGCTGTACGATTGTAGGGCCTGCCACATACCCTCCACTGGTTTGTGGATGGTCTGAAAGTCGATTTTTCCAGAGGAGTGCGCACTCGAGGACATGAATACAACCCGGCTCGGAGCGCAGCGCTTTAGCCTGTCCAGGAGCAGGTGGGTAAGCAGGAAGTGAGCCAGGTGGTTGACCTGGAAACCTAGGTCAAAGCCATCAGTGGTTTGACCATCCTTAAAGACCCCTATCAAAAAAATAAGTGGATTCCAGATAGTCATCAGTTTACAACGGGTCACTTCGTGATCATTCGAAGTTACAACAGATGCCAGAAAAATACTTACAACCCAGTTCCAAAGTTGCAACGGCTCCCACCCCCCAGTGTTACATGATCACATTTTAGGCACTTGGGAACTGGTCTTCACTTTACAACCTGGTCCACCATCATGTGGTGGAGGATTTACAACATTTTTGTCGAAACACAAAGTTTACGTCCACTTTTCAGCAAAAACACCCCACAGTGAACAAATGGTTCGCTCAATGACTAGCTCAACAAAGGAAATCATAGCAGTCAGAAACCCACTTTATAACTGTTACAGCTTACAACCATAATGGGCAGGCTGCATAATGGTCATAAAGCATCCAGTTTTGTCTAGTGGTTACGCCTAGAAAGCAGGAGGCTATGAATTCAAATCCTGCCTTAGGCATGAAAGCCAGCTGGAAGACTTTGGGCCAGTCATTCTCTCTCAGCCCAACCCACCTCACAGGCTTGTTGTTTTGAGGAAAATAGGAGGAGGAAGGTGTGTTTGATTTGTTCGCGCCTTGAGTTACTTGTAAAAATAATAATAAAAGCGGGATACCAAAAACGAGGAACTACAAAGAGGAGAGAGCTGTTTCTGAAGTTATGGCCAAACCCCCGAAGGAAGAGAAATCCCGGAGACCCCCACAATATTCCCACTTCCTCGCCCTGATACCCCGGGAGGAGGGGTCTGCTCTGCACCCACCGGCATTGTTGATGAGGATGTCCAGACGGGGCTCCGATTTTAGGAAGGTCTGTGCAAACGTTCGCACGGAATTAAGGTTGGCCAGATCCAGGATCATCAGGATCACCTCCGAGTTCCCACTTTCCTGGAAAAGGAGCAGAAGGAATCCTGAGAAGAATCGGGATCGGGTGTGGCTTCAAAGGCTGATCCCGGTTTACTCACCTTCTATGTATGTCTGCTCACCTCCTGACAGTCACTCCAGGTAGTGTGTCATAAAACAAAACAGGCAGTCCTCGACTTGCAACCATTTGAAATTGCAATGCTGCTGAAAAGAGTGATTTATGCCTACGCTCATACTTTCGACCATCCCAGCATCCCCAGGGTCATGTGATCAGAATTTGTGTGCTTGGCAACCAGTGTAATTTCCGATAGTGGCAGTGTCCCTGGGTCATGTGATCACTATTTGTGATCATCCCAAGAGGATTCCCACAAGCAAAATCAATGGGGAACCTGGATTCACTTAAAACCACGTGATTCACAAAACAAATGCAATGATTTGCTTAATTAAGGGGTTGCGCCAAAGAAGAGGAGGGGGTCAAGCTATTCTCCAAAGCCCCTGAAGGCCGGACAAGAAGCAGCTGATGGAAACTAATCAAGGAGAGAAGCAACCTGGAACTAAGGAGGAATTTCCTGACAGTGAGAACAGTTAGCCAGTGGAACAGCTGGCCACCAGACGTTGCGGGTGCTCCAACACTGGAGGCTTTTAAGAAGAGACTGGACAGCCACTTGTCTGAAATGGTTCGGGGTCTCCTCCTTCGGCAGGGGGCTGGACTAGAAGACCTCCGAGATCCCTTCTGACTCAGTTATTCTGTAATAACATACCACAGTCTTATGGTCTAGATCAGGGGTGTCAAACTGCCGGCCCACCCAATTGCCGGCAATGGAAAAAAAAGTCATGATATGTCAGGTGACGTTGCGAGTTTGACGCCCCTGGTCTAGGTGAAGAATGGCAATTAAGATGGATGAGTTTTAATAACCAGAACCAAACGGATCATGGAGATCCAACAAAACCACTTCCAGGAATGCAGCTGCCCCCCAAAATATGGAGCGCCCTGGAAAGAACACGGACAGTGGGGAATGGTTGGGGGTCCGCAGGGTGCCAGGGTGCATCGCAAGTGTTGGGATCTCGAATTCTGTGTAGCTGATTGGTTGGAGAGGGCAGGCTCCTGCATGAGGCAATCTACGCTCTGATTGGTTGCCATGGGTGTGGAGGGGGCGTTTCCCTTCTTTCCCGCCTTTTTCTTCTGTGTCCTCTGTGTGCTGTTAAGATTTACCTCACGATGTTCCTGTGTTCCTGACAGGTATATTTATATTTATACATTTTAGAATTAGAGTTAGAGTTAGAGATATGTATATAAGATAAAATATTAAGACTAAAACCATGATAAAATCACCATAATATGGCCATAGAGTCACAATGGGATGTTATAATTCAATATCTAAGGAAGCTAAAACCCTTTAACTGCTTCTGGTGTGAACTGAAATTTCCTAAGGAGACTTTCTTGGGCTATATGTGTTATTGTTTGTTCTTGTCAAGACGTTGTGCAGCAGCTGTCCAGATGAAGTTTAATTTACCTCAGGATATTCCTGTGTTCTTGTAAATATATATATATATTCAGCAGTCTTTGTCATTATCCAGAGAGAAAGAACACAAGATAGTCAGGAACACAGGAATATCACGGATATTCTGGATGATGACAAAGACTGCTGTAAATGTGTGTGTGTGTGTGTGTGTTGTTTATTATCTTTGTCATCATTCAGAAAGAACACAAGATAAATGGTTAGCTTCCTTAGATATCGAATTATAACATCCCATTCTGACTCTATGGCATCATATTATGGTGATTTTATCATGGTTTTACCTTAACTTAATATTTTATCTCTTCTATTGTATTGTCCACTTATTAAATATACAGGTAGTCCGTGGCTTATGACCACAATTGAGCCCCACATTTCTGTTGCTAAGGGAGACAGCTGTTAAGTCAATTTTTACGACCTTTTTGCCACAGTTGTTAAGTGAATCACCACAGTTGTTAAATTAATAACACGGTTAAGTGAATCTGGCTTCCCCCTTGACTCTGTTTGTCAGAGGTCGCAAAAGATGATTGCATGACCCCAGGATGGTGCGACCGTCATAAATATGAGTCACTTGCCAATTTTAATCACCTGACCCCAGGGATGCTGCAATGGTCATAAGTGTGAAAAAGGGTCACAAGTCACTTTTTTCAGTGCCATTGAACCTTTGAACAATCACTAAATGAACTGTTGGAAGCCGAGGATTACCAGTATAACATATCTCTCATTCTGACTCTATGGTGCCATAATATAGATATTTTAACATGGTTTTACCCTATGTTAATATTTTATCTCATTTATTGTAATGTCCACCTATTAAATACACAGGTAGTCCTTGACTTATGACCGCAATTGAGTCCAACATTTCTGTTGCTAAGTGACACAGTTGTTAAGTGAATTTTGTCCTATTTTATGACCTTAATTGCCACAGTTGTTAAATGAATCACTACGGTTGTTAAATTGGTAACATGATTATTAATATGGCTTCCCCATTGTTTTCCCTTGTCAGAATGTCTCAAAAGGGGATTGCACGACACTGGGACATTGCAACCGTCATATGTGTGAGTCAGTTGCCAAGCATCTTAATTTTGGATCGTGTGACCATGCTGAAATGGTCGTTAAGTGTGAAAAACGATCATAAGTGCCTTCAAACTTTGGACAGTCACTAAATTAACTATTGTAAATCAAGGACAACCTGTATAACACCTCTCCCATTGTGACTCTATAGCAGGGGTGTCAAACTCAATTTCATTGAGGGCCGCATCAGCATTGTGGTTGCCCTTGGGGGTACAGGTGGGTGTGGCCAGAATGGGTGCAGCCTACTGGGTGGGCATGGATGGAGTGGGTGTGGCCTACTGGGTGGGCATAGCCAGCTCTTCATCGTTCGCGTCAAGGGTGCCTGTGGGGGCCTGGGCAGGAATGGGATAGATCTGAGGGTGTCTGGCAGAAGGGGGGGGGACCGGGGCAAGCGCCAAGATGGCCACCAGAAAATTGTACATTGGCTCCAGGCCGGCCTGGGCCAGGGCCAAGGCAGAGGGGGCCGTTCCCTCACTGTTTCCAGGATGGCTTTACAGGCCACATGAAACCACTTCGCAGGCTGTATCCGGCCCCTGGGCCTTGTGTTTGACATGTCTGTTCTATAGTGCCATATTATGGCGATTTTATCATGGTTTTACTTTAACTTAATATTTTATATTTATTGTACTGACCACTTATTTGATATACACATATTTCTTCATACTTTAAACTTACATTTGCATCTGCCTGTATAGTGCATTTTATCTGCATTGCATATAAGGGATTGGATGAACTCTGTAGATGCCATGCGCTAAATGAATAAATAAAAACCATCAGGAAAAGACCTGGATGCAGAAGAACGGAGGGAAGGAGAGAACCACACGGCAGGCGCTTACCCGTCTGATGTCACGCACAGCCGATTCTCCTCTTGCTTTGTCGCGGCATGCCAGAATGACACGGGCGCCTCTCCGGGCCAGATCCACCGCTGTGGCCTTCCCAATCCCTGTATTTGCACCTAGGAAAGACCAGAGAAAGGAGGATTCACTGAGATCGCCCAGCCGTTGATGGGGACCCAGGAGCTGGGCCTGCATTTGTCTGCCTGCAGTTTTTGTGGCATCACACAGTGAAGCACTTGTGTGGCAGTGTTTCTCAATCTTGGCAACTTTAAGATGGGTTGACTTCAACTCCCAGAATTAAAAGCATCTTAAAGTTGAGAAACCCTGGCAGAGGGTATGATTTTCACAACTCTTTCAGAGCAGTCTCATATCAACAACAAAAAATAGCTTAAAACTATTCAGGGATAATACAAATAGACCTCGACTTACAACCATTATTTTAGTTTGAAGGTACAACAGCAAGGAAATTTTTTCAGAGTTCTAATATTTCAAACATATGAAAATTGAACACTGATTTTTTCCTGTTGTGTGGTTTTTACCTAATCCTGACATACAACAATCCATGGGATGGTTGAAGTACAGTTCAGCATTCCTGACTGAGATGCCTGGAGTCCCTTTAGGTCTTTGCAGGGCTTTTTTTCTCATGGAAGGCCCAGAACGGAGTTCCGGCACCTTTTTTGCATGGAAGCTTGTAGGGTAGGCAAGGCGGGTGTGTGAGTTCCGGCACCTTTTTTTTTTTAATAAAAAAGCACTGGGTCTTTGAAAGGGCCACTTTGTAGTGATATGGGTGGCAAATAAGTTTAGTAATAAAAAAAATTAAAAAATGAAAGGGATTTCAAAAAATGGGATGCAAAGCTTCTGTCAGACCAGAAGATGGCGCAAGTCTCCCAACATTTGCTCTGCAGGCTGTCACTTTACTAACACAAGTTACAAAAGGATTTGAAGGCCAAACATGCATTAATGCATGGATGAGGGGAACTAACTAATCGTCTTTTCTCACTCTGATCTGGGGACAAATAGAGTTACTTAGCAGGGCATAAACAAAGCCAATTGGAAGACTGTAAAACAGTTTTAAGTTAAAACTTACCTATTCCTGCGGACTCTGGAAATACTACAGATATCCCTCGACTTACAATAATAATAATAATAATAGTAGTAGTAGTAGTAGTAGTAGTAAAGTTGGAAGGGACCTTGGAGGTCATCTAGTCCAACCCCCTGCTCAGGCAGGAAACCCTACACCATTTCGGACAAATGGCTGTCCAGTCTCTTCTTAAGAACTTCCAGTGTTGCAGCATTTACTGCTTCTGGAGGCAGGTGGTTCCACTGGTTAATTGTCCTCACTGTCAGGAAGTTTCTCCTTAGTTCCAGGTTGCTTCTCTCCTTGATTAGTTTCCACCCGTTGCTTCTTGTCCTGCCTTCAGATGCTTTGGAAAATAGCTTGATTCATTTAATGACCGATGGCACAGAAAAAAGTGACTTCTGACTGTTTTTCACACTTATGAACATTGCAGCATGGTGGTCCATGATCAAAATTCAGATGCTTGGCAACTGACTCATATTTATGATGGTTACAGTGTCCCGGGGTCACATGATCCCCTTGTGCAACCTACTGTTGAGCGAAGTCAATGGGGGAAACCAGAGTCACTTAACAACTGTGTTACTAATTTAACAGCAATGATTCACTTAACAACTGTAGCAGGAAAGGTCATAAAGTGGGGCAAAACTCACTTAACAACTCTCTTGCATAGCCATGGAAATTTTGGGCTCAATTTTGGTCATAAGTTGAGGACTACCTGTAGTTCTATTCCAGTGGCTACTTGGAAGAGGGGCAAGTTCCTGGTGCTCAGTTTCAGGATCTCTCAGAAATTTGGTCCCAGTTGACCAAAAGAGAGGAAGGACTGGGTGAAATGGAAAACCCAGAAAAGGGACTGACAACACTGAAAATGGAAAAGACGCTCTATATAAACCAGAAGAAACCTGAGGGTCAAGAAGAAGAACAGACTGAAGGGAAGATAAACATTTCAGGACAACTTTGTTGAGATGGAAAAATAGAGAGACGATTTGTTAGCCCTTCCAAAAAAATGGCGACTGGATGGCCTCTTTTATCTCAAACAATATATATAATAACAGAGGGAGATCTATTTGATGATTTAAAAGCACGGATATGGAAGGCGAGTCGGCAAAAAAAGAAAGCTAGAATAAGGCTGAAGAAAATGGGGGTTTTGACTTAATAGTGAGGACCAAAATTGAATACACTCAAATAGACAAGATGTGTACTTTGAATACTAGATTCTGTTATTAACTGAGATAAAGAAAATTTTGGTCATTTAAAACTTGGAGGTATAAATATTAAAAGTTACATTTGAATATTGATTTGTTTATAAAGGTTGAATGTAAAAGTAATTAAGATATACATAAGCTAAAATTTATTGATAAATGTCACAAACATGTTTTTACTTAGCTGATATAATAAGAACTGTACTAGCTTACATATGAGATAGTAGACATTAAGAGAAAAAGAGAGGAAGTATTTGATGTTGAAACAAGAGAAATTTTGGTTACTAAATTCAAGACATTTGGAAATTAATAGAAAATAAGAATGTTATACTGTATTATTAATTAGATGATGTAAGATGGTGAGAAATAGAATATATTTAAATAGATAAGACGTGTATCCTGAATATTAGACTTTGTGATGAATTGTGATAAAGGGAACTTTGGTTACTTAAAACTTGGAAATTATAAATATTAAATTTAAATATTAATGGGAAACTAAAAATTGGGAAAAAATTAATTAGGACATTGATTGTCTATAAAGACTGAATGCTAAAATAATAGCAGGATATGTATAAGCTAAAAATTATTGATAAATGTAAGAATGTTATTTTTATTTAATTGATATAATAAGAATTGTATTAGTTTAAACATGTGACCGTAAATACTAAGGGGAAAAGAGAGGAAATATTTAATGTGGTAGTTTGAGGCTTGGCCTAAAGATACTTGTATGTCATTGAATTATCGATTAACTCAGCCGCCCCATTGCTTTTTAAATACTTAAATGTAAAATTAGAACATCAATAAAACATTAAAAAAGAGTGCAGGGAGGAAGGAAGGAAGGAAGGAAGGAAGGAAGGAAGGAAGGAAGGAAGGAAGGAAGGAAGGAAGGAAGGAAGGAAGGAAGGAAGGAAACAGAGCTAAAACAATAACTATGTACCCGGTCTCTCTTTGCGTTTCTTTCTTGGCAAAGAATCCATTTCTTCTCTTGCCTTTTATTCTTTAAAATGACCGCGTTCTTTTTCAGGATGGGATCAATTCCATCCAACCACAATCTCAGATTTCTCTTCAACCTGTTCACTTCATATACAATATACATTTTGCGAGTTTCAGAGAGGGAAAATTGTCTAGAGTGGAAACCAGGAAACGATAAATTCTACTCCGGCTGGGTGACTCAAGCCAATCACCAATCGCCTTAGGCACGAAAGCCAGCTGGGTGACTCTGGCCGTGAGTTCTAGTCCTGCCTTAGGCATGAAAAACCTGCTATAGGTTCTCCTGCGTGAGCAGGGGGCTGGACTAGAAGACCTCCAAGGTCCCTTCCTACTCTACTCTACTCTACTCTACTCCCACCACGATCCCCTGCTTTATTCCAAAGGAGCTTTTGGGGATGGACTTTCCCGGTTTGGTCAAAGGAACCTTTGGGTCCACCTGGATGGGGGAGAACCTGGGTTATGGTTAACCCGCGACCCGCATTTCGCTTGGACTTTCGAGCGGCGCTTTGATTCCAGAATTTTGATCTGGCCTGGAGCCACTGAGGTGGGGGTGGGGGGGTTATTTAATAAGAAAGGCCACGCCCCCCGCCCCAGCCTCGACACCCCCCCCCCACGGATGGGAGCGCAGCGTCCCCGGAGCTACCTGTGATGAGAACCGTCTTGCCCCGCAGGCTGACCGCGTTCCGGCACCGGGTGGCCGCCACCAACGTGTAGTAGAGCAGCGCGTAGAGCCCCAGCAGGAGCGCCGCGCCCGCCGCCAGCGTCCCCGCCGCCTCCATGGCCCGGCCGCCCGCCCGCCGGACCCCGCTACGCCAAGGTTTCGTTTTTATAGGGACGGTCCCCGCCCTCGGCCCGCCTCCCACCTCCCGCTCCTCCCCGCGTGGGAAAGCCATGGCCATGGGCAGCGCTGCCAATCTCTCGCCCTCCCCTCTTCCCCTCTTGGGCTACGAAGGGAGGGAGGAAAGAAAGAAAGAAAGAAAGAAAGAAAGAAAGAAAGAAAGAAAGAAAGAAAGAAAGAAAGAAAGAAAGAAAGAAGGGAGGGAGGGATCCTCAGATGGAGATCTAAGGAGGCATTTCTAGCTAGTGAGAACACTTAACCAGATTAAAGGCTTCCCTCCGGAAGTTGTGGGTGCTCCATCCCTGGAGGTTTTTAAGAGGAGACTGGACAGCCCTTTGTCTGGAATGGGTGTAGGGTCTCCTCTCTGAGCAGGGGGCTAGAGTAGAAAAACAGAAGGGAACAGACTAACAGAGTGGGATGGGACCTTGGAGGTCATCTAGCAGTAGGTTTTGTCTGGCATGATCTGGTTTCGACAAGCCCATGTTGACTTTTGGTTATGACTTTGTTTGCTTCTAGCTGTTGGCAGATTCATTGCTTCATTATCAGACACTTCTTTATGCAACCAGGCTGGTTTCTTTTGAGAGCTGTTATTTTTCTTCTTTGCTGGTATTGTGCTAGACTGGGCTTTTAGAATGTCACTTTTCAAAGTCTCCCAACCTTCTTGGGTTGTTTTTACCTTGAGAATTCTCATCCATGGAATCCTTCCCAAGCTCTCTCTAAGTTTATTGAAATCAGCTCTCTTAAAAGTCAAAGACTCTAGTTGGGCTATATTCTATTGCTTGTGCTTGCATAATGTTGAATTCCAATCCTGCATGATCACTCCCCCCCCCCAAGGTTCCTGTGGCTTCAACCCCTTCTGTCATTTCATAAGTCCAGTATGGCTGATCCATTGGTTCCCTTCTCTACTTTTGGGGAGAGAGAATTGTCTGCTAGGTTAGTCAGGAATCTGTTTTGGTGCAGAGTTTGTCTCCCAGTTCATGTCAGGGTAATTAAAGTCCCCCATTACTATTGTGATGCGCTTCCTACATACCTTAGTTAACTGACTAGCAAAAAGTTCATTTATTTCCTGACTAGCAAAAAGTTCATTTTATTTCCTCTATTTGGTTGGTTTGTCGATAGTATAGAATAGAATAGAATTAGAGTAATGATAAGAATAGAATAGAATAGAATAGAATAGAATAGAATAGAATAGAATAACAGAGTTGGAAGGGACCTTGGAGGTCATCTAGTCCAACCCCCTGTTCAAGCAGGAGTCCCTACACCATTTCTGACAGATGGCAGTCCAGTCTCTTCTTGATCTCATCATTGTTGTGCTCTATTTCTGTAGAGATGTAGTTATTTTTTATATATAGTGCAACTTTGTCTCCTGTTTTACTAGATCTATTTTTTAAGCATAACTGAAATCCCTCTAGCTGCATATTCCATTTGTGGGTTTCATCCCACCAAGTTTCTGCTTTCTGCTGCGCCTCCACTTTCTTCAACTGGGACGGAGCAGAGCGCCCAAGCCACTAGTAGGCGATTGACCGCAGAGGACGAGGAGGAGGAGGGGGAGGAGGAGAGCGTGAGGCTGTCTGCCCCGGTGAGGAGAAGATCAGCGATGATGGCTGGCTGGGGAGGGGAGATCATGATTGGAGAGAGAGGGGGGGAGAGGGAGGGAGGGGGAGAGAAACAGAAGTGCCTCTCTCTCTCTCTCTCTCTCTCTCTCTGTGTGTGTGTGTCTCTCTCTTTCACACACACACACACACACACACACACACACACACACACACACGCACTGAGTGGGGGAAGAGGACTGGCAGACCAAGGGCAGGAGAGGAGCGCCGGTGGAGACCCAGCATAATAAGAATGTCCTCAGTCAGCCTGGTGGGGTGCCTGAGATGCAGCTTAAGGCAGCCGTGTTCATTTGTCCCATTCCGTTTGGGCCGGTTCCTCCTCCTCTCGATCCCTGCGAGAGCAAGATAGAAAAACCTGTGTGTGAATGGGGAGAAAGAGAGAGAGGGGAGAGGGAGGGAGAGAGAGGGGGGAGAGGGAGGGAGAGAAAGAGAGGGAGGGAGAGGGAGGGAGAGAGAGGGAGGCAGGGGGAGAGGGAGAGGGAGAGGGAGGGAGGGAGAGGGGAGAGGAGGGGAGAGAGAGGGAGAGGAGAGAGAGGGAGGGGAGGAGGAGGGAGAGGAAGAGAGAGGGGGGGAGGGAGGGAGGGAGGGAGGGAGAGGGAGAGAGGAGAGGAGAGAGGGAGGGAGGGGAAAGAGAGAGAGGGAGAGGGGGGAGGGAGAGGAGAGGGAGGGAGAGGGAGAGAGGAGGGAGAGGAGGAGGGAGAGGAAGAGAGAGGGGGGGAGGGAGGGAGGGAGAGGGAGAGAGAAAAAGGAGAGGGAGAGAGGGAGGGAGAGGGAAGAGAGAGAGGGAGAGAAAGAGAGGGAGGGAGAGGGAGAGGGAGAGGGAGGGAGAGGGGGAGGAGAAAGGGGAGAGAGAGAGAGAGGAGAGAGAGAGAGAGAGAGAGAGAGAGAGAGAGAGAGAGAGAGAGAGAGAGAGAGAGAATATGAATATATGTTGTTGTCCTTACTGGACTTTTAGTAAAGAACATTTAATGAAATATTTTGATGTATTTTTTTAATTAAGAGATGAGGAGGTATGGGGATAATTATGCTGTATTTAAAGATGGTAGACAATCTACCAAAATTGTTTTTACCTGTTGGGATGAAGGAGAAAGTTTTTTTTCCCCCTCTTTCTCCTGTCCTTTTCTCCCCCCCCCCCGCATTTTTTTTCTTTTCTATTTTTCTAGTTGTAGTTTTTATAGCTTGCACCGGCTTTTTATTTCATAAATGCAAGGAGGACTCAAATAGACATTGAGTATTTTATTTGAAAGTAACCTTCGACTCTGCGTCTTTTTTTTTTGGGAGTTCAAAATGTTTTTGTTGCATGCAGAAATAAAAATTGGTTTTCTTTGTAGCAGTTCATTGATTTCATAAATGCAACACACTATACATTTTTTTATACATAGCACAAAGGTAAAAAACGATGTATGCAGTGTTATCATCATTTTAGATGTCAAAAGGGTTTTGGGGCTCCCGGTGTTTTCTTTGCTGTGGGAAACGGTCCAAACGGCTGTTTGAGTGTTTAAGGTTGCCGACCTCTGGTCTAGCCGAAGCTACTAGCAACCAAAGTCCAAAAGCCCTATTGTAAACAGTGTGCTTGGATCTGGGAAAGGACATCAATTCTCTCTATTCTACATATTAACTAATTTCCTGGAAAAAAAAAACTCAAGAAGAAAAAAAAACCTCCGAAAGTGAGGCGAGGGACCTTTGTTCCACCCTTCTGAAGACAGAAGCGGAGAATTAAACATTTTATGGGGGAGAAATATACTGAAATGACATGAATATAACACCTAAATCTGGATAAGTTTGTTATCTGCTTAACATCTCTTAAGATCTTCATTTTAAACTATGAAAATAGAAGATAACTCTTTATTTTGAAAACTGAAAAAAAAATGAACTGGTGCTGACATCTAGTGGTGGATGAAAATTACAACAACAATTGCTCTAATACAGGGGTGTAACGTCAATTTCATTGAGGGTCGCATCAGCCTTGTGGTTGCCCTGGGGGGGATGGGGTGTGTGGCCGGGATAGGCGTGGCCTACTGGGTGGGCGTGGCCAGCTCTGCATCACTTGTGTCAGGGGTGCCTGGGCAGGACTTGGGCAGATCTGAGGGTCTCCAGTGGAGGAGGGTGGGACTGGGTGAGTGCTGGGACATGGTCCCTCCCACTCTCCCTCCTCTGTTCCTCCCTCCCTCCCTCCGTTCTTTCTTTCCTCTGTTCCTTCCTTCCTCCCTCCCTCCCTTTTTCCCTCCATCCCTTCCTTTCTTCCTCTCACCCTCCGTTCCTTCCTCCCTGATCCTTCCTCCCTCTGTTCCTTCTTCCCTCCCTCTCTTTCCCCTCCATTCCTTGCTCCCTCCATTCCTTCCTTCCTCTCACCCTCCGTTCCTTCCTCCCTGTTCCTTCCTCCCTCCCTTTCTTTTCCCTCCATTCCTTGTTCCCTCCATTCCTTCCTTCCTCTCACCCTCCATTCCTTCCTCCCTCCCTCCCTTTTCCCTCCATTCCTTGCTCCCTCCATTCCTTCCTTCCTCCCTCCCTTTTTCCCTTCATCCCTTCCTTTCTTCCTCTCACCCTCCGTTCCTTCCTCCCTGATCCTTCCTCCCTCTGTTCCTCCCTCCCTCCCTTTTCCCTCCATTCCTTGCTCCCTTCATTCCTTCCTTCCTCTCACCCTCCGTTCCTTCCTCCCTGTTCCTTCCTCCCTCTCTTTCTTTTCCCTCCATTCCTTGCTCCCTCCATTCCTTCCTTCCTCTCACCCTCCGTTCCTTCCTCCCTGTTCCTTCCTTTCTCCCTCCTTTTTTCCCTCCTTCCTCCCATCCTTCCTTCCTTCCTCCCTCCCTTCCTCCCTCCCCTCCTCCCTTTGTTTCTTTCTCACTGTTTTCCTCCCACCCTCCATTGCTCCATTCCTTCCTCCCTCCCTCCGTTCCTTCCTTCGTCTTCTCATCTGTTTTCTTCCCCCATGCTCAGGAAGGGGTGATGGGAGGGGGAGAATGTTATGTTTCGGGATCGGTGAGGCATCGATGAGGCAATTGGTGCAAACAACAACTCTTTTATTAAGTTAACACAGAAGTGGCACTAACTGCCGCTTAACCACTATTTATACAGATGACCACTAGGTGGCGGCCAATAGAACTGAAGCAGTGTTTCCCACTTAAACATAAACTAATGAGCATGTAGACAGTCAGTCTGGAGTTTAAACAGGTGCAGCCGTTTCACCGTTTCCAACAGTTTCCAAGTAATTAACATCAATACATAACAGAGAGATTGCCAGCACTAACACGCTGCTGCCGGCCATTCCGATACCACATGGGCTGGCGGGGGCCGTCCCGTTGGAAGGGATGCCTCGTGGCTGCGAGGCTGGAGGTGCTGGTGGGAGGGGGTAGCGTAGCGGAGAGGGGAGTTGGAGGGATCAGCGCTGGCTGGGAGGCTTTGCTGGGGCTCTGAGGATTTGGCAGAAAGGTTGGGAGCTCCGGTGGCCTCTGTGGTGGCTGATGGCGGGGCAGGGCTCTTGGGGAGGGATTTTTTTAAAGGGGAAGAGGAGATTGACTGGGGGAAGGAGATTTTATTTTCTTTTTTCAAGGCAGAAGGAGGGAGAGCGAGGTAGGAAGTTGGGGGAAAAGCTTTTTTTTTTTGTTATAAGCTTTTTATTCATTTTTTTCCATACAAACAATAATAATTTTTCAGCCAATGTACTGTCTGAGTTTACATATGCTAATACATATTTATTTCCTAATCCTTTATTCTAGCGTCTAGCCCAGTGGTGGCGAACCTATGGCACGGGTGCCAGAGGCGGCACTCGGAGCCCTCTCTGTGGGCACACGTGCCATTGCCCCAGCCGCGCCTCCCCCCGTGACCCCGTCCTCACCAGCAGCCCCCCAGAGGAAAGTCACCCCCAAACGTGGCCCACACGGAGCAGCGCAGCCAAGGATATGGCAGCCAGGCAGTGTAGACAAGACTCTACCCTCACGCCTCATCGCATACAGTTGATGCTACAGGGGGTGGGCAGAGGGCGTGGCCACCATGGTGCTGCTGGGCTGTCTGAGCGATGTGCGGCAGGCCCTGGAGGTGGTGAGTGGCCCTACGGGCAGGCGGGATGGGGGGCGGGGCAGGGGCGGGGCAGGGGGTGGAGCGGGGGCGGGGCCAATTTTGGGGCACTCGGTCTCTAAAAGGTTCGCCATCACTGGTCTAGCCCAGTGGTTCTTAACCTGGGCAATATTGCCCCCCAGGGGGCAATTTCATTTTTCAGGGGGGCGAAGGAACGAAAAGGGGGCAATATGGGGGCGATGGAGTGAGACGTTTTGGGGACACGTTTGAGACGTTTTCGTACAGGGAATGGCTGCATATCTGTCGTACAAAAACATCAGATCGCTCGCTCTTAGTGGATTGAATTGTCTTTTCAAATGTTCCTCCAGCTCGCTTCAGTGCAGAACACCGTACATACGTGAATACGCATCGCTTATCTTCATGCACATTGCGCAGCAGCCTCTACCCTTTTTATATTTCTTTTTGCATCTTAAATTTCACTTGTAATTCAATCATTAAATGTTACTGTTTTTCTTTTCGGGCATTTCACTTTCTTGCCATTGAATTTTGTTTTCAGTGGGCATTACATTTAAGTGTCTTGAATAAATAAGATAATAATGAAATACATGTATCACAAAGTTTGGGAATAAAGTGACGGATTATTTGCATCGATATGTCCTGATGACAATTTTAAAGAAAACAAAACAAGGGGAGTTTGCATAAATTGAAGAATTATTTCCTATGATTGAGAGGTTATGTTGGGGGAGGGGGGCGATGACAACTTCCTCATTGGCTCAAGGGGGCGATTTGTTCAAAAAGGTTAAGAACCACTGATCTAGCCAATAGTAAAATAAATCCCAGGTTTGATAATAGTCCGTTTCTTCCTTTTCTTTCAATCTCATAGTCAATCTGTCTCTGCTCATTCTAGTATTTTTTTATTATTTCTTCATCTGCTGGTATTCCTTCATTCTTCCAGTATTGCACAAATGTAATTCTTGCCTCTGTTGTGACATGCAAAGTCAAATATAAGCTTTGTTTATTAGTCTTTTCTGTCATTATGCCTAATAAAAAAAAAAGTTCAGGTTTAAGATCAACATGTTCTCCTAACATCTTTTTTAACCAAGTATGTATCTTTTTCCAATAGTTCTTTGCTTTATCACGTCCACCAAACATGATAATATGTGCTTGACTTGTGTTTACATTTCCAACATCTATCTGACATATGTTTAAACATTTTCACTAGTCCTGCTGGTGGCAAGTGCCATCTATAAAACATAGCCAAGGAGGCGCAGCAGTTAGAGTGCAGTACTGCAGGCCACTTTAGCTGACTGTGTTCAGCAGGTCAGCGGTTCAAATCTCACCGGCTCAAGGTTGACTCAGCGTTCCATCCTTCCGGGGTAGGTAAAATGAGGACCCAGATTGTTGGGGGCAATGTAAATATATATATATACATTGCTTACTGGTGTACACCGCTTAGAGAGTGCTTGCACTTAAAGCGGTATATAAGTCTCATAAATAAATAAATAAATAAATAAATAAATAAATAAATTTTATATAAGTTTTCTTTATAGGAAGTTGACCTTGTCAATTTATATTTCTTTCCCATACGTTTTGCCATCTTTCTAATTCTATATTATATCCAAAATTTTTCACCCATCTTATAATTGTTTCTTTAACTTGTTCGTTTTCCGTTTCCAAAGTTAATAAAAAATTATACATTTTCTTAATTAGTTTCTCATCCGAAGTTAACAAAATCTTATCATACACAGTTTGTTCCTTATGAAACCCATACATTTTAACATCTTTATCATATCTAGTTCGTATTTGTAAATGTGTCCACCATGATAAGTTGATGCCCTGATTTTCCATTTCTTGTTTAAATTTTAAGTGTTGTTCAGAGTTTAGAATATCTCTGTATGTCCAGATATTTTCAGAGTCCACTAAATTTGGATGTACAAATGCTTTGATTGTTGACAACCACCCTGGAATTTTCAAATATATTTTGCTTTTTATTTTTCCCCATGTTGTTAACAATGCATTTCTTATATAGTGATTTTGGAAATATTTATGAACTTTATTTTTCCCATACCATAAAAAGGCGTGCCACCCCAATTGTTATATCTGTCTCTCCTTTTATTTTTAAGAATTATCCATTCTTTTACCCATGTTAATATGGGTGCTCTGGAAGGCCAAATCCTCCATTTCCTTTAGCATCTTGTAACATTTTCATCTTCTTTTGCAGGTTTATTTGTAGTTCTGATTCTAATTTTTCTAATTTTTCTTTTAGTAGTACATACTGCTGTCTTTGCAGATGATACCACTCTAATGGCAGAAAGTGAAGAGGAACTAAAGAGCCTCTTGATGCGGGTGAAGAAGGAGAGTGCAAAAGTTGGCTTGAAACTCAACATTAAGAAAACCAAAATCATGGCATCCGGCCCTCTCAATTCCTGGCAAATAGATGGGGAAGAAATGGAGGTAGTGACAGATTTTATTTTTCTGGGCTCCAAGATCACCTCAGATGGGGACTGCAGCCAAGAAATTAAAAGACGCTTGCTCCTGGGGAGGAAAGCTATGGCAAATCTAGACAGCATACTAAAAAGCAGAGACATCACCCTGCCAACAAAAGTGCGTATAGTCCAGGCCATGGTTTTCCCAGTTGCAATGTATGGCTGTGAAAGTTGGACCATAAGAAAGGCTGAGCGCCAAAGAATTGAGGCCTTTGAACTATGGTGCTGGAGAAGACTCCTGCGAGTCCCTTGGACTGCAAGGCGTTCAAACCGGTCAGTCCTAGAAGAGATCAACCCCGACTGCTCTTTAGAAGGCCAGATCCTGAAGTTGAAACTCAAATACTTTGGCCACCTAATGAGAAGGAAGGACTCACTGGAAAAGGGCCTAATGCTGGGAAAGATTGAGGGCAATAGAAGAATGGGACGACAGAGAATGAGATGGCTGGATGGAGTCACTGAAGCAGGAGGTGTGAGCTTCAATGGACTCCAGAAGATGGGAGAGGACAGGAAGGCCTGGAGGAACGTTGTCCATGGGGTCGCGATGGGTCGGACACGACTTCGCAATTAACAACAACAACTGCTGTCTTTTCTGTTTATTTTTCTTTGCCACATATGTTGTAGCTATGCCTCTAAAATATGCTTTAGCTGTATCCCATATATTTGGTAATGTTGTATCTTCTTTTTTGTTTTCTTTGAAGAAAAACTCAATTTCTTTTGTTGCCAATTCTATAAATTCTCTTTCTTTTAATTCGATTGGTTCAAAGTCCATCTTGGTTTTTTTTGTGTGTTCTTCTTCACATCACTTTTAAAGGGTTATGATCTGCCTATGTACCTGGTTCTATCTCAATTTCCTGCGTGTTCATCCTCAGTTCCAATGTCATCCAAATCATATCGATTCTAGACCAGGATTTTTGACTATTTGAATAAAATGTATATTGTAATTTTCCTGGATTAATTTCCCTCTAAACGTCTTGTACTCCAATCTCTTCTATCATGTTGAAAAAAGTCTTAGGTGGTCTTCTTCTTTCAGTTTTTCTTGTTTTTCTGCTTTTATAGTCTATTGTCCCATCCACAATTGCATTAAAATCTCCTACTAAACAAATATTTTGATACTCCAGTTCTATTATTTTTCTGTGTACCTTTTGATAAAATTCTCTTTGGTTATTATTTGGTGCATAAATTACTACCAACAATATTTATTTTTGATGTAAATATATTTCTTCCATCACAATTCTTCCGTCTTCATCTGAATAGATCATTTTAGAGTCTATTGTCTCTTTAATATATACAGCAACACCTCTTTTTTTTTGTTGCGCTGATGCATGATAAAGTTTCCCAATTTTGGGGTATTCCAAAAGCTTATGAAATTGTTTTTTTATATGTGTCTCTTGCAAGCAAACTATGTCTATATTTAATTTCTGCAGTTTCCTAAAAATTTTATTTCTTTTTGATGGGGAGTTTAGTCCATTTACGTTCACTGAAAAAAAAATCCGTTTTCTTTCTCCATTTCAGTTATTTATGTTTAGATCTAGTGCAGTGGTTCTCAACCTGTGGGTCGGGACCCCATTTGGGGTCGAACGACCATTTCACGGGGGTCGCCAAACAACGCAGTCCGCCATTTTTTCCCCCCTTTTCCTTAGCTGTGCTACTCCCTTTTATTCTATTGGCTTTTGAAAGCCAATAGAATAGACTCTCTTGAATAGAGTCTAATTCTATTGGCTTTCAAAAGCCAATAGGAATTGTCCAGGCTGTCTCTGCCCTGCTGAGCCCGCCAAAAGTCCCATTCTGCAAACGGTGCTGCACCAGTTGAGTAGTCCTCAACTTACGACCGGTTGGGGGTCGCGGCATTAAAAAGGTTGAGAACCACTGATCTAGTGGATCCTGTGATTCTCTGTTCTCTAGCCGCTCCTTCACTCTCTTGCTCAAATTTCTCTTTCTGTTCTCCTGATTGTGTAGTTGCTTCTTCAGATGTCTCTTCCATTTGTTTCTGTTCCTTTGTTTCCTCTTGTCGATGTTGCGCTCCTTCACCTAGGAATGCTCTGGTTTTTTCCTCAAAATCTTCTGCTTTCCAGATTGAATCCAGTCAGTATCTTGTATTATTCCAGTTGATTAAAATCCCTTCTGGCATTAACCATCTAAAGTTTATGCCTTTTGCAATCAGCTTTGTCATTAAAAAGTGGTAATGAGGTGGGCAGGCAAAGTTCATCAAAATATATCTATATCTTAATAGAAATGCTTGTTGCTGATAATAGTTAATAGATAATATTAAGTTTGGCTGTGCAATGTAACCTAAATCATATAATCTGTGTGTCATAATTATAGAGATGTGTTCATGCTATGTAGAAACCATTTTACAAGAAGTGTCAGTGTCAACTAAAAGTCACAGATGTTGTAAGATAGCACCCGTGCAGAAAGGTGTGGTAAGACAACCGTTTGTGTGAACTTCTCCTTTTACTTATGTAGCTTCAAGATATAAACTTCTCTGTTTTAGTGTGTCAAAGGTAGATAAGAGCCACCCTAAGGCTAAGGCGTGGGTGGTTAATGCTATAAGAATTACTCCCTGAGAATAGCTCAAGGTTCAGAATTTGTCATGTGAATGTTCTGAACCATTGTGCACAAATAAAGCCTGTTTTCTCCAACCCTTCGTGGTCTTGTCTTCTGATGTAAGTATCGTGGTTTTTTCCACAACAGTAATGTCTTCAGGTATCTCTTACTCTCTTAGGTATCTGCTTTAAAACCATAATTTCTTTATTCTTATATTGTAATGGTTCCTTTTGAACTTTCCTCAATATTTCATCTCATGTTGTTTTCTTTATGAATCTCACGTGCACTTCTCTGGGTAGTTTAAGTCTCCTTGCGTAGCTTGAATTTGATTCAAAATACTTCATCTATCTCCATTTGCATCTCTGCTCTATCAGCTTTCAAGGCCTCTGCCAAGAGTTCAATGATCAGCACTGCTATATTTTCTTCTCTATCTTCAGGGATATTTTGAAATCTTAAGTAGTGTTCCACTTTTTCCATTTCTAGGATTGCCACCGTACCTTCAATGTTTTGATTTTCTTGTTCTAATTTCTCATTTTCTTGCAGTAGTATTTCCATTTTTTTAATTAGTATCTTCTGATTTATTTTCCATTTTCTAAAATTCTTTGTTCATTTTTAAGCAACATTTGGTGATGAACTTCAAATTGTGTCTTTACATCCAAAATTTCTTCACTTAGTTTATTAAATTTACTTTTTGTCTCTTCATGATTTTTTTGCATTGATTCCTGAATCGATTTTAATGTAGTTTGCATCTCATTTTGAGCAGTGCTTATTTTTTCATGCTGCAACATTGTTTCAATAGATCCCTGGGTTGTTGGACTAGATGTTCCCACAGAGGGTGCAGAGGAGGTCTTTTTCATAAGTCTAGTAAGGTTTGGTGCACTCATTCTTCCAGCCAACTATCTTAGACTTAAATCCAAACTGTAAAATGAGTCAACTACTTTAGACTAAATCCAGTATCTCAGGGAGAGAAGACAGAATATTGCAAGTAACAAGAGGGAAAAAAAGAGAAAAAAAAATGAAAAAAGCCAACTATCTTAGATTAAAATCCAGCTGAGAGGGGAAAAAAAGAAAAAGCCAACTACTTTAGGCCAAATCCAACTCCTCTGGTCAGGTCTCAGATGTAAAACCTTCGCTGTCTCCAAATAATTTCTGTTTAGTTATATCCAGAGTCAACAAATCTAGTTGTGGAAAGTCTTCTCATTTAAAAACTCACACCAGGGCACTTTGTTGTCTCAAGGTCACAGTCTTTCAAAAATATTTTTTTTTATTGTTTTATATTGCTGTAGTATCTTCTTTCACCACTAGATGTCCTCTTTTGCTATTTAGTCAATGTCTGGTTTTAAAAAGTTATTGCAAAGTTTTCCTTTTAAAATTCTTTATAGGTTATTTACTCTTTGGATTGTAGCTAAGAAGATTTTTTTCCACCTCTTGTAAAACAAGTAATTTTTTTAAATCAATCAATTTTAAAAGATTTTTTTGTATTCCTTAAAAGACCTTCTCCCTTGTAGTTGCTCGCCACCTTTAACTTCTCCTTTAGTCCTCCTAGGATCTTTGCTTTTTAGCTCTGCCCAGTCAGGGGATCAAAGTTTTAATTGTAGTTCCAAAAGGAAAAGGAAAAAAGGTTGGCTCACCCAGTTTCAGCATGCTGTTGACAGTCAACTGTTTGGCGGAGCACCGTGGCTCCTCACTTTCCTTCTGGCTGGTGATGACTTGGGCTGCCTCCATCCTTTCAGAGGATTTCTTCAGTCCACCTGGACCGACCACCATCTGTTCCGGGTTCCTAGAGTATCCCTCCTTCGTTGACCCTCCAGGGCAACTTTCTGACCCCTTAGGGTCACTGGGCAGACCGAAATCGGCCTGGGACGCCGGAGCCCTGGCGTCTTCCACCCGTCTCGTCGCACTCCAAACCGGAAATCCTCTAGCGAAAAGTCTTTATATTCTCTCTCCAGAGAGACAAGCCAAGAGGAGGAGAGCGAGGTAGGAAGTTGGCAGAAAAAAAGCTTTTTATTCTTTTTCCGGAGGTTTTCGTTTGCAGAAAAGAAACAGAATATTTTTAAAAGCAAAATGAAGGCCTCTTTATTGAAAAAAATATGCACGACAGAAGAAAACTGCGAAGTGTTAGTTGAATATGAGGTTCTCAAATAGCTGCAACATTTATAAACGTTACAATGTCAAAGAATTAAAGCATTAAATCCAGATATTAAAATTTGAATTTCCCCTCATTTGCACATGCCTAGAGCCCGCTAGAAATGCTGTGATAACGTTATAGAAAACAGCCACCCAGTATTGAAATGAGGAAATCAGGAAGTGATAAGCCACCTGGGAAAGCCAAGGTAAATCATCAAAACAATTAAAAAATGAAAATTAGAATATTTCGGACATGGGACGCGATACCCAGAAAAATATGGCATACTCCATTTAATCTTCCAGGGAAAGATTGAAGGCAAACGAGATCCAGGCAGAAGAAAAACATCGTGGCTTCAAAATCTTGGTTTGAACAAAACTCAGCAGCACTTTTTCGTGTGGCTGCTGATAAAAACAGGATCGCCAACATGATCGCCAACGTCCGATAATGGATAGGGGAAAAGAAGAAGAAGTATTGAAATGTTTAGAAGCCTCCGGAAAGCAATACAATATTTACCACCCTAACCTACTTGTGCAATCATCTCCCATGGACTGAGGATGGCCACAGCCATACCCTCGCTCTTAGTAATAGTAGTAAAGTTGGAAGGGACCTTGGAGGTCATCTAGTCCAACCCCCTGCTCAGGCAGGAAACCCTACACCATTTTGGACAAATGGCTGTCCAGTCTCTTCTTAAAAACTTCCAGTGTTGGAGCATTTACTGCTTCTGGAGGCAGGCTGTTCCACTGATTAATTGTTCTCACTGTCAGGAAGTTTCTCCTTAGTTCTAGGTTGCTTCTCTCCTTGATTAGTTTCCACCCGTTGCTTCTTGTCCTGCCTTCAGGTGCTTTGGAAAATAGCTTAATTCCCTCTTCTTTATGGCAGCCCCTGAGATATTGGAATACTGCTATCATGTCCCCCCTTGTCCTTCTCTTCGTTAAACTAGACATACCCAATTCTCGCAACCGTTCCTTATATGTTTTAGCCTCCAGTCCCCTGATCATCTTTGTTGCTCTTCTCTGTACTCTTTCTAGAGTCTCAACATCTTTTTTACATCGTGGTGACCAAAACTGGATGCCGTATTCCAAGTGTGGCCTTACCAAGGCCTTGTAAAGTGGTATTAATACTTCACGTGATCTTGATTCTATCCTTCTGTTAATGCAGCCTAGCACTGTGTTGGCCTTTTTGGCAGCTGCAGCACACAGCTGGCTCCTATCTAGGTGATTGTCCACTAGGACTCCGAGGTCCCTCTCACAGTTACTACTATTGAGCATGGTGCCACAAGTATGCTGTACTTGTGCATTTGGTTTTTCTTGCCTAAATGTAGAACTTTGCTTTTTTCACCATTGTGGTCAGACTGAGGATGGCCACAGCCACACCCTCGCTCTTTTGTGGTCAAACTTTCTCCATCTTTCATGTCTGCCTTCTCGGTCTCACCTTTCAGCTCCTGAATATTAAATAATGAAGCAAATGTGGTGCTGGGGGGTTTTTTGGGGGGGGGGGCAGAGAAGGCAGCAGTGAAAGCAGAAGCAGA
The DNA here is from genome assembly GCF_016545835.1 of Crotalus tigris. Classification (NCBI taxonomy): domain Eukaryota; kingdom Metazoa; phylum Chordata; class Lepidosauria; order Squamata; family Viperidae; genus Crotalus; species Crotalus tigris. Next base: position 570,484 of record NW_024097495.1, on the reverse strand, counting down.
GAAGCTACAGGGATCATGCTCTGAGCCCCTCCCAGTAGCCACATTGGAAATGGATCTCATGGGTGGCCCACAGAACCCTCATAAAAGGCACGGAGGGAGTTAAAGGGGCAGGAGACTCACCTCAGGCATCTGTCAGTCGGGTGTGATATGGGATCTGGCCCTTGGAGGTGATGATGACCTTTTATGGGATCAGGATGGAGGGGGTGAAACTATTTTTTGATTGACTAGAAGGTTGTCTGGGATCAATTTTATCCAACTGGGATCATGATTTATCTAATCTTGTTTATCTGTGACCGGATCCTGTTCTCTGGGGTTCAAACCCGCTTGGAATTGAACCCATGGACCTCTGCACTTAGCTCAGATGACCAGGGAGGGACCATCAGTTTTAGGAGCTTTCCATGTCCAGGTGCTCAGTGGTTCTGCAGCAAGGCAGACATGGAATCTATCAGAGTGGGATATTGTCAGCTCCACCTGTGGCAGGTAGAAAATGCCATTAAGGGAGATGGAAAAATACTATAAACAACATTTTAATTAACAGAGGTGATGTTTTGAAAGCATTAACTAATATTATTATTAGTTTATATTAGTTTATTAGTTTATACTAGTTTATTAGTTTTGTTGCATGGGCAACAAAAACCCCCTGCCCTGGAAGCTGCGATCGCACAGCTAGCGTTAGGTTTCTCTAAGTATGGAACCTAGCCAACGGATGAGAGAAACTGCCTGCTTTGAAAGGGCCTCATGCCAACTATTTGGGTGGTAGTGGTGCTGTTGCTGATTAGTATTGTCATTAATTCCCTGTTAGCCAAGGAGGGAGGAGTGTGTGGAAAGTTTAACCTTATCCAATTGCTGTCTACAAACTGATGAGACTGGGAAGGTTATTAAACAATTAACCACTGAAATGAGACAACTAACCCACAACGCTGACCAAGAATGGAACGGTTTTGACTTTGCCCAAACGTTTAGCTCTTGGTTTCCAAAGCTTCCTGGCTTACAAGCTATTGTGGCCCTTATTGGCTTAATAGTAGCTGGATGTGTAATTTTACCATGTATTTTACCAATCTTTGTGCGTGCAATTTCTAAGAGCCTTTCTATGCTTGTGGAAAAAAGGGCCACAGCCCAGGTTATGGCCTTATGGGATGAGGGGGAATATGTAGATTAGCGGTTCTCAACCTATGGGTCGCGATCCCATTTGGGGTCGATCGACCATTTCACGGGGGTCGCCAAGCAAGGCTGTCCGCCATTTTTTCCCCCCTTTTCCAGCGATGCCTTATCTCCCTTGGGCTGGGCCAGCTGGTGGCCCAGCCAATGGTCGGCTTGCTCCGTCTCTGCCGCTTGCCAGCTACGTCTCGGCCAGCACAGGGGGCAGCACCATGCATGCACGGCGCTCCCGGGCAGGGAAAATCCTCAACTTACGACTGGTTTAGTCCTCGACTTACGACCGGTTGGGGGTCGTGGCATTAAAAAGGTTGAGAACCACTGATGTAGATGAAGACCCCCAATATATGAAACTCCCCAATAATCCTGAGATTTAAGTGAAGTTTCAAAGGGGGAAAATGTGGCAGGTAGAAAATGCCATTAAGGGAGATGGAAAAATACTATAAACAACATTTTAATTAACAAAGGTGATGTTTTGAAAGCATTAACTAATATTTATTTATTTTCAAATTTATTTCAAATATTATAAACTGGCTGAGTGTGATAACCTACGTGCAATTCTATGAAGAAACATTTTTACAAGAAGTGCCAACCGAAAGTCACAAATGGTGTGAGATATTACGCTTGTAGGGGAGTGTGGTTTTCTGCACATTGTCTAAACTTCCCTTTTCCTATGTGTGTGGTCTCAAGATATGAACTTCTCTCTTTTAGTGTGTTAAAAGTAGATAAGAAGTCATCCCTTGGGTAAAAGCGTGGGTGACAAGCTGTATAAAAATGACACCCTGGGAGTAACTCGGGGTTCAGAATTTGTCGTATGAATACTCTGAACCTTTGCGCAAATAAAACCTGTTTTCTCCAACCTTTCGTGGTCTTGTCTTCTGATGTAAGTATCGTGGTTTTTCCACTACACACCATGCTGGTGTCCTGCCATTCTTAGGAAAGGGTGTGTATGTGTATGAGGGGGTGAGGAATGTTTGCTGGCATCTTTCGCAAGCTTTTGCTGTAACTGCTTGAGAAATAAGGAGGAGGGTTGCCTTTGAAGATGACGCAGATTCCTTCCCAGCCAGTTCCAGCCTAGGTTCCAAGGCTGTTGTGCCCTGACTGTGACCTGTTATCTACCCAGCACCTCAGCCTTCTCAAAACAACCCTGGAGCATCACCTTGGCTGCCGGTGGACTGGCTGGGGGCGGGCTGGATTTGGGGAAATGAAAGAATTGCTTTGTGCGAGACCCTCAGATTCCACCTGACTTTTCTGCATCCACTTCCAGGAGGGAGGGAGGGAGAGATGTCTTCAGAGTGGGGGGAATTCCCTAAGGGGGATGGAAGTTATATAAACCCTGATATGTGGGAGGAGGTGGGCATGGCATAAGGTAAAAATGGCATCTGTGCCTTTTTGCAGACCAACCTTCCATTCAGCAGTGGGTGGACCAGGGACATTGAAGCTCTGATGATCATATCTTCTGGGTGAGCACAAGGGCCAGGAATTTGTAATGGGTACTAAAGTTCTCATCCCTGGGTTCTAGGCCAGTGATGGCAAACCTTTTAGAGACCGAGTGCCCAAACTGCAACCCAAAACCCACTTATGCATCATCAGGTGCCGGGTGGGTGTGGCCCATTGGCTGGGCGTGGCCCATTGGGTGGGCGTGGCTGCAGTGGTAACAGCAGACTGGGTGGGACTAAAAAGTTCAACCAATCAATTCCAACTTTGCAAGATCTTTTTTTTTCCCACGAGAAGTTGAAATTGACTGATTGATTGAACCTTTTTTTTTTTTGTACATGGTGGCATAGGCCTAAAGCGAAAAGGTTTTATAAAACCCAGCTGAAAGCCTAGGACTGACGTGATGGCATGCGTGCCTGCAAAGAGGGCTCTAAGTGCCGCCTCTGGCACCCGTGCCATAGGTTCGTCACCACTGTTCTAGGCTGTCATAATCCAGATGACCATTGGGTGACCGAAATGGTAGACTGGTAGTCTAGACAGCCACATTCAAAGTAACTGTGGGAGTCTCACCTGGCCTTTGACCAGGGAAAGGAAGGGAAGGGGGGAGAGGGGAGGGAAGGGGAGGGGAAGTGTGAGTATTCTCCATGTCAATGCTGCAAATATTGTATATTCTTGCTTATGACAATATGCAGAATTGTCTGGTAAATATGGGGTTAATAAAGAGCAGAAGGGGCGTTGGGGGTAAAGCCCGGGAAAGAAAGAGGAAGAAAACATTTGACCTTCACACTAATTGGATAGTGTGAGATACGACGGCTAATTTAGGGAGGGAACACGCTGATAATTTAACTGCTCAGAGGAAGAGAACTTAGATCCTAGCATCCCTCCGTTGTGCCTGTGCCGATATTCTGTAACATTAAAAGACTTTTAGGAAAATAAACATTCTTTGGAATGTTTCATTAGCCGGAACCACATCACTCCATTCTATTTATTGCAAAGGCAGCTCCACCCAGTTCCTCTGAGCAACCCATGATCTCCTCTGGGGCAGAAGGAGCAGTAAAAGAGAAGAGAAGGGTGGCGGTTCCTCACAGAGCATCCTTAAGAGGGTACCTTTTCTGGACTTCACCATCTGAATGAGCCCCAAACAGCCAAGAAGGAGAAGACTTCCCAGTTTGCTTAGGCCCAGCAGGGCCCAGAGAGGCAGCGCAGAGGGGGTCTTAGCCTGTTCTGAAAAAGAGCAACAGCCCCTGTTAATCCTTTCAACCGCTCCTGAGAATATACCAATTGCTAATCACTAAGTATTCTGTCTCACGCAGAATAAGCTGCTAGATCCCGCTGAGACAGACAGTTAACTCGATGGAATAAGTCAAAACAAATATCACTTTTATTCTAGGTATCCTCAAACATTAACTCACGTTTATGTAGAACAGTGGTTCTCAACCTTTTTAATGCCGCGACCCCCAACCGGTCATAAGTCGAGGACTACTCAACCGGTCGTAAGTCGAGGGCTACTCCAGTGGTGTAGCACCGTTTGCAGAATGGGACTTTTGGCGGGCTCAGCAGGGCAGAGACAGCCTGGACAATTCCTATTGGCTTTTGAAAGCCAATAGAATTAGACTCTATTCAAGAGAGTCTATTCTATTGGCTTTCAAAAGCCAATAGAATAAAAAGGAGCAGCACAGCTAAGGAAAAGGGGGGGGGGAAATGGCGGACTGCGTTGTTTGGCGACCCCCGTGAAATGGTCGTTCGACCCCAAATCGGGTCCCGACCCACAGGTTGAGAACCACTGATGTAGAAGTTCTTCCAGAATATTGACAGTAATATGGACTCATTTCACAGGTAAATGAACAATGGATTTTCCCTCTTCTGCGTACAAGTCACATGTTTTGGCATGGAGCTTCCAGCCACGGGGCTGGAACCCATGCAGAGAAATGATAAAATGGCACAAAGCCAGCAAGTACAGTCATAAACTTTGAAACTCCTCCCACTTAACTCGATAAACTATAACATTAACTAACAGCTAAAACTACATTACCCATAAGCCATCTCTTAAGGAAACAGCGTTTAATCCTTTAAATGCTAAACATCCTAACATATAGTTCTTAAGCTAACTGGCTGGTCCAGCACACTAAGCCCAGACAGATGACCAGCAGCTGGAACCCCACCCAGACTCCATCCAGCAATCAGGGCAGTGTTATCCAGGTGCACCAAGCTGTGCTTGCCATTGCTTCTTCTGAAGCTCCTGCATGGTCTTCAAAGGCCGGACCCAACACAAAGTGGTCACCATGAGTGTCTGTGGTAGGAATGTGTGTGATGGTCACACAAGATGGATCTTTGCTAAGGCAGGCGGTGCTTCTCCAGTCACAAAGACAAGATGTGCAGAGGGAAAAGTGTTCCATTGATGTGTTTTATCTCCTGAGTGCTGAGCTGGTGTCTAGATTCAGCCACTTTCTAATCATTAATGCTAAGGTGACCAACATTTTTACAATGAGAAGGAGGACACAAATAAATCGAAGAAAAAATATCATAAATAAAAGAAACATTTTATTCATTGCAACAATAATACAGAATACACATACACCTGTGTATGATTGAATATTCACTGAGAAAGAAGTGAGTCTAATGCGTGTGTGTGTGTCGTGTCATGTTTCGGTAAGAAGTAAACAAAGCCACTTGCGCGCGGTGCACTCTTGTGCACGGCGAACTCTCTCAAAACAATTCTCCTGTGTGGAGCACATGCGTCTCATAATCGCGTCTCACCGCACTGTACCGAGCCTTGACGAATCATCATGTCAAATACAAATACGTCACATCACCCGCAACGGATTGGATCAGCATCGATCGAATACGGAGATTTATAGATTAGTCTTCAAATATCGAAAAGGATGACATGTAGGAGGACACTTTTCGAGAGAGGACAGAACTTACAAAAGGAGGACAGTCCTCCCTAAAGGAGGACGATTGGTCACCTTATTAATGCCAGACATGAAGTCCCTGCAGTAGAATCAACATGAGATTCCATTGGAGTTTTTTTTTCATCCACATGAGATAAACCAGATTCTAAGAACATTTTCAGAGGTTTGGGTAGTAGCACTTAATGTCTTTAATATTTTTTCTGCCAATAATGTGTTTCTACGCCTCTCACTGACTGCTCCTCCTATCCCAGCAGACCAGAAAGAATCAGCCTGCTTGGAGCCCCGTGTATTTGGGAATATAATCTGTGGGTACCAAGAAGTGAAGTTTCTGTTGCATCCTCAGGAACATCACTGCCATGGAGAAGTCCTTGGTCTATCCAGAGGTGGCTTCAATTGCTCTTACTAGCATTTTATCATGTCTACTGGTTGCATACAAATAGTCCTTGACTTACAAAATGTCATTTAGTGACCGTTCAAAGTTACAACATCGCTGAAAAAAAGTGACTTAGGACCGTTTTTCACACTTACGACCGTTGCAGCATCCCCAGGGTTACATGATCAAAATTCAGTCACTCGGCAACTGACTTGTAACTATGACGGTTGCAGTGTCCTGGAAGGGGATCCCCTTTTGCAACCATCTGACAAGTCAAGTCCGTGGGGAAACCAGATTCACTTAACATCTGTGTTACTAACTTAACAACTGCAATGATTCACTTAACAACTATGGCAAGAAAGGTCATAAAATGGAGCAAAGCTCACTTAACAAATGCCTCACTTAGCAACAGAAGTGTTGGGTTCAATTGTGGTTGCAACTCAAGGACTACCTGCAGTGGTGGGATTCAAATACCTGCGTGGACGCCACTCCTGGAAGTCCGTTCTGAGCTGGAGAGGCCTCCCAGGCCCAGGATGGACCGCTGGAAGCACCCAGACACCACTTCCGGAGGGCTGTTCTGGGCCTTGTGAAAAAGAGTTAGGGCATCAGCCGGTTTGCCGAAGTCAATAAAAAATTAGCAACCAGTTCTACCAAGTTCTAAAGCCTGCAAGGCTAGAAAGAAGACATTGGGTCATAAGAGACCTCCAATTATCCCGTTTTTGACTCTCAGATTCTAGGGAAGTAATAGTAATAGTAGTAAAGTTGGAAGGGACCTTGGAGGTCATCTAGTCCAACCCCCTGCTCAGGCAGGAAACCCCATACCATTTCGGACAAACGGCTGTCCAGTCTCGTCTTAAAAACTTCCAGTGTTGGAGCATTCACCGCTTCTGGAGGCAGGCTGTTCCACTGATTAATTGTTCTCACTGTCAGGAAGTTTCTCCTTAGTTCTAGGTTGCTTCTCTCCTGGATGAGTTTCCCTCCATTGTTTCTTGTCCTGCCTTCAGGCGCTTTGGAGAACAGCTTGACTCCCTCTTCTTTATGGAAGCCCCTGAGATATTGGAATGCTGCTATCATGTCCCCCCTTGTCCTTCTCTTCGTTAAACTAGACATCCCCAATTCTAGCAATCGTTCCTTATATGTTTTAGCCTCCAGTCCCCTAATCATCTTTATTGCTCTTCTCTGTACTCTTTCTAGAGTCTCAACATCTGTTTTACATCGTGGTGACCAAAACTGGATGCAGTATTCCAGGTGTGGCCTTACCAAGGCCTTGTAAAGAGGTATTAACACTTCACGTGATCTTGATTCTCTCCCTCTATTAATGCAGCCTAGTACTGTGTTGGCCTTTTTGGCAGCTGCAGCAGACGGCTGGCTCATATTTAAGTGATTGTCTACTAGGACTCCGAGGTCCCTCTCACAGTTACTACTATTGAGCATGGTGCCACTTATGCTGTACTTGTGCATTTGGTTTTTCTTGCCTAAATGTAGAACCTTGCTTTTTTCACCATTGAATTTCATTTTGTTAGTTAGTGCCCAGTGTTCAAGTCTGTCCAGATCCTCCTGTATCCCAAGCCTGTCTTCTGGAGTGTTGGCTATTCCTGCCAGTTTGTTGTCATCTGCAAATTTGATGAGTTCCCCATCTATCCCTTCATCCAAATCATTGATGAAGATGTTGAAGAGTACTGGGCCCAGAACAGAGCCCTGGGGCACCCCACTACACACTTCTTTGTCTGAGGAAGAACAAAATGGCTGCAGGATAGAGGACATGGTGGGCCCTCTTTTAGAGAAGCCACAGGGGTTCAAATGTCCTGTGTGGGAGCTGAGCCCTTCCCTTGGGGCTTAAAAGGAGGATCTGCCCCACCAGAGTGGGGTCCAGGATAATTAGCTGCAGTCACATCGCCCCTCTTCCCCACCACAGTTGATCCCCCGTGGGAATCCATCTTCGACTGGCTCTCCACAAGTGCTCCTCCCCCACCCATGGTCCACAGCGCTCTTCCCCTGCACCCTCACCCTGGGCAATTTGTTGAAGATCCTTGTCCCTGGCCAATTCACAGTGCGGGTCAAGGAGCTGACCATCCCGGCAGTCGGTCTGCACACCGAAGGGTGGGCCTCTACCTTCCCATTGGATACAGTCCCACCACCTTGACTTTCTGAAGTGGAAACTGGAAAGATGAGGGGAGGGCAAACATGTTGTTTCCCCTGGCAGGAAGCAGAACAATATCACTTGCACACGCAGGAGTGGCTCACCAACAAGGTTTGAGCTCAGAGCAGGCCGTCACTAATTTGTTTTCTTCCTCTCAACTAGGCTGGAAGGTGGAAGACTGGTGGAGAAGGGAGAGGGGGCCCTAGAACGGCCAAACTCTTTCCCCTGCCTATTGCAGAGAGTTGGACTGGATGATGCTTGTGGTCCTTTTATGGTCCCCCAGAAGCCCAGCATCTGGGGAAGCCAGGGCCTTGTTCTGGATTCCAGCTCTGAAGACATAAATAAGTATCAAGTGATTTTTAGAGTTTTAAGAGTTTATGTAGAGTTGGTAAAGATGACGAAGCAGATAGTTGCTGGGCTTAAAGGTGAGGGTTAGGATTCAAAGAGGCCAGGTGAACCAAGGAAGAACAGAAAGGGCCATCAAAGGTGCCCGTTGGACCCCAAGGAAAGACCAGCTGAGAAGTATCTGGATGAGGATTAGATTTGAGCACTGCCATCCTCAAGTCATGTTCTCTCAGGTAACTCAGTGCATTTAGAGGTGTCGATGGGTTAGAGCAGTGGTTCTTAACCTGGGCGATATTGCCCCCCAGGGGGCGATTTCATTTTTCAGGGGGGCGATGGAATGAAAAAGGGCGATGCGGGGGCGAAGGAATGAAAAGGGGGTGACATGGGGGCGATGGAGCGAGACGTTTTGGGGACACTTTTGAGACTTTTTTGTACAGTGAATCACTGTATATCTGTCGTACAAAAACATCAGATCGCTCACTATTAGTGGACTGAATTGTTTTCAAATGTTCCTCCTGCTAGCTTCAGGACAGAACGCCGTACGTATGTGAAGACGCATCGCTTATCTTCATGCGCGTTGTGCAGCAGCCTCTACCCATACAGTGGGGCGCCATTGGCCAGAATATGGGAGATATGGGAAAAAGACTGGAAATAAATTAGTTGCATCGATATGTCCTGATGACAATTTTAAAGAAAACAAAAAAAGGGTTTGCATAAATTGAAGAATTATTTCCTATGTTGTGATTGAGAGATGTTGGGGGAGGGGGGGCGATGACAACTTCCTCATTGGCTCAAGGGGGTGATTCGTTCAAAAAGGTTAAGAACCACTGGGTTAGAGGAGTGTTTTTCTCAACCTTGACTACATTAAAATGTGTGGACTTCAATTCTCTGTATTCCTGGACATTGTGCTAGCTGGGGAATTCTGGGAGTTGAAGTCCATACATACAAGCCTGTGTGCATCTATAACCTTATCTTTTAAAACAGGCTTTTAGTTGTAGTTTTATTGCATTTTAATTAACATTGTTTTAGACTCTGAATGACTACTTTGCAATTGCCCAGTTTACTCGGTGTGTTACTCTGTGTTTTATTTTATAAACTTTTATTCAGGCTTTATGTTTACCATGCTCTTGGTTTGTAGTTTCTAGCTGACTGTTCTTAATTTTAATTTTCTTATATTTCTGATTTTATTATATTGTAAACCATCCAGAGCCAGTTTGGATAGTAAGTTGGATGGCATCAATCCATAAAATATATTAAAAAAGTAAAGAAAATAATAAAAGAAAACTATGCAATGAAAGAATGGAATGGAATGGAATGGAATGGAGTGGAGTGGAATAGAATAGAATAGAATAGAATAGAATAGAATAGAATAGAATAGAATAGAATAGAATAGAATAGAATAGAAGTAATAATAAAGAATAGAATAGAATATAGAATAGAATAGAATAGAATAGAATAGAATAGAATAGAATAGAATAGAAGTAATAATAATAAGAATAGAATAGAATATAGAATAGAATAGAATAGAATTATAGGATAGAATAGAATTACAGAATAGAATAGAACACAACATAACAGAACAGAACAGAACATAATAGAATAGAAGTAATAATAATAAGAATAGAATAGAATATAGAATAGAATAGAATTATAGGATAGGATAGAATAGAATAGAATAGAATAGAACAACAGAACAGAACAGAACAGAATAGAATAGAATAGAACAGAACAGAACAGAATAGAGTAGAACAGAGCTGGAAGGGACCATGGAGGTCTTCTAGTCCAGCCCCCAGCTCAAGCAGGAGGACCCATACCATCTTAGACAAGTGATTGTCTACTCTCTTTTTAAAAACCTCCAGTGTTGGAGCGCCCACAATTTCTGGTGGCAAGCTGTTCCATTGGTTAATTGGCCTCACTGTGAGGAAGTTTCTCCTTAATTCCAGGTTGCTTCTCTCTTTGATCAGTTTCCAACCATTGTATCTTGTCCTACCCTCTGGTGCTTTGGAGAATAATATGGACCCCCTCTTCCTTGTGGCAGCCCCTCAAATACTGGAACATTGCCATCATGTCGCCCCTATTTCTTCTTTCCTTTAGACTGGCGTAGCCCAACCCTTTTTCAAATTCCGTGGTTCTTCTGCATGGGAAGATCTACCTTCTCCAGGACCTTTTGTCTCCCAGCTAAATGTAACAGTAACAGTATAACAGAGTTGGAAGATCTTTTACATCTTCTTGGGAGTCTTCTATCCAACCCCAGACCTTATATTCCAGAGAATCTCAGATTCACCTCTAGTTTCACAGCCTCTTTTAAGACGGTAAAAACTTACCTGCACAAACTTGTTTTAAGGAGACCATCCTGGAGGCCTTGCTAACAGGGTTTTCTGCTGTGCACGTTGCATCGAGATCTTGGGAGACAAACTGGATCACAGAACTCCCAGGGCTGGGATCCGTGCTCTTAGTGGCTAAAGTCCAGCTGATATACACCCTGTCTTTCCAGGTCTCTGTAGAGCAATTCAGCTGCCAAGTTCCACTTCCAGCCCCATCAGAAGTACAAGTCACTTTCAGCTGAGAGTCCAGCAACTCACCTAAGCAGGAGATGGAGAGACACCATTTATGAAAGACCAGAAAATCACAGGAAGGCCAACAAGGAAGGACAAGCAGCAACAGCATGGATCAGCCAATGGTTTTGTTTATGTAAGGACCCACCTCAATTCCTCTTCCCAAGAAAGCAGAACTCCTGGAGCAGCATCTTTCCAAAAGGAACTTTTCTTGGGAGAAATTGACAATAGGCACAAAAGGCAGGATCTAAAGGTTTCCCACACGAAATAATAGTTTAAAAGACTCATTCACAAACCCCACCCCAATGGTCCATTCAGATGGTTCAAGCTGCCCAATCCACAGGTGTGAAGCAGTGGTGGGAAACAGGAGCATAAGGCACTGCTTTCACAGCTGTTACTCAGACAATCACCTAGTGGACAATCACCTAAATATGAGCCATCCATGTGCTGCACCTGCCAAAAAAACCAACACAGTGCTGGGCTGCATTAACAGAGGGAGAGAATCAAGATAACGAGAAGTGTTAATACCACTTTACAAGGCCTTGGTAAGGCCACACTTGGAATACAGCATCCAGTTTTGGTCACCACGATGTAAAAAAGATGTTGAGACTCTAGAAAGAGTGCAGAGAAGAGCAACAAAGATGATCAGGGGACTGGAGGCTAAAGCATATAAGGAACGGTGGCTGGAATTGGGTATGTCTAGTTTAACGAAGAGAAGGACAAGGGGGGACATGATAGCAGTGATCCAGTATCTCAGGGGCTGCCCCAAAGAAGAGGGAGTCAAGCTATTTTCCAAAGCGCCTGAAGGCAGGTCAAGAAGCAATGGATGGAAACTCATCAAGGAGAGAAGCAACCTGGAACTAAGGAGAAACTTCCTGACAGTGAGGACAATTAACCAGTGGAACCACCTGCCTCCAGAAGCAGTGAATGCTCCAACACTGGAAGTTTTTAAGAAGAGACTGGATAGCCATTTGTCTGAAATGGTATAGGGTTTCCTGCCTGAGCAGGGGCTGGACTAGATGACCTCCAAGGTCCCTTCCAAATTATTATTATTATTATTATTATTTCCTTGACTTGCGCGGCTTCGTCTTCCGTGGCCGGAGAGAAGACAAATGGCCCAAGGCACATTCCTTTCTCACCCCAAGGAACATCAAAGGAGATAGAGAGTAAGGCACAGGCATGAGAAAGAAAGCAGAGAGTGAAACAATGTAGCAGCCCAGCGTCCCCCCCCTCCCACCGAGCTAATGGTGGAACCCGAAAATAAGACCCCAAATGACAGAAACGAGTTCTGACAGTTTAGATTAGAGCAGGAAAAATATGCACTACCCATTTGTGTCACAAATAACAATCCTCCCAAAATCTTCTCCAGTCACACCTATGACACTCATAGGTGAGGCCCACCAGGTAGAAGACAATAGGAATAATAATAATAATAATAATAATAATAATAATAATAATAATAATAATAATAATAATAATAATAATAATGTTGGAAGGGACCTTGGAGATCATCGAGTCCAACCCCCTGCTCAGGCAGGAAACCCTATAGTACCATTTCGGACAAACGGCTGTCCAGTCTCTTCTTAAAAACCTCCAGTGTTGGAGCATTCACCGCTTCTGGAGGCAGGTAGTTCCACTGGTTCATTGTTCTGACTGTGAGGAAGTTTCTCCTTAGTTCTAAGTTGCTTCTCTCCTTGATTAGTTTCCATCCGTTGCTTCTTGTCCTGCCTTCAAGCGCCTTGGAGAATAACTTGACTGCCTCTTCTTTGGGGCAGCCCCTGAGATACTGGAAGACTGCTATCATGTCTCCCCTTGTCCTTCTCTTCGTTAAACTAGACATCCCCAATTCCAGCAACCGTTCCTTAAAAGTTTTAGCCTCCAGTCCCCTGATCATCTTTGTTGCTCTTCTCTGTACTCTTTCTAGAGTCTCAGCATCTTTTTTACATCGCGGTGACCAAAACTGGATGCCGTATTCCAAGTGTGGCCTTACCAAGGCCTTGTAAAGTGGTATTAACACTTCATGTGATCTTGATTCTCTCCCTCTGTTAATGCAGCCCAGCACTGTGTTGAACTGAGAACAGGATGATGAGTCTCCAGGCTCACCTCTGAAGCCCTCTTGACTCTTCTCCAAAGAACTTGTGAGTCCAGTTAGTCCCACCAGATCCATGGAGGGGGTCCTGAGGGTCTTCTCTGGAGAGCCCAGCCTCAAAGCAAACTTGCCTTTCTCTTCCCGACACCCCACCTGGGAACCCACCTGGCTTGCTCTGGGGCAGGCTGGGCCACATGGAGAGGGAAGGCTGGAGAAGGCTGGGCTGGCCCCCCTCAGGCCTCCTTCCAAGGGGGGGGGGGTTCAAAGGAGACCACTTCTAACCCATCATAGAAATGCAAATCCTCCACTGTGCCAAAGCTCCTTGCATGGAAGATGGTCAGCAGGATGGAACCAACAGGGAAATGTTGGTAAGATGACCAACCGTCCTCCTTTAGGGAGGACAGTCCTCCTTTTGTGAGTTCTGTCCTCCCTCGAAAAGTGTCCTCCTACATGTCCTCCTTTTCGATATTTGAAGATTAATCTGCAGGGCTTTTTTTTTCCTCATAGAATGCTCAGAACGGCGTTCCGGCACCTTTTTTTGATGTTTTTTTTTTCAACTTTTGCATGAGCTGGCTACTCCCCCTATTGGCTTTCAAAAGCCAATAGGAATTGCTGCTGAGCGTGCCAAAACACCCAGGCGGCAAACTTTGCACATGTAAGTTGTCTGCAGCGAAGGCGAATTGGCAGGAACTTTGCACCCCTCCCTGCTACCCAACTACACCATCTCCTAGTTAGTCCCGAAGATACCTGGAGGAGACTGGAGCGGTGATGCCACTCTTGATCTTTGGCCCTGCTAGGGCAATAATGGCTGCGGGTACAAGAGGCAGGGGTGGCGGGGCTGCTGCAGGGTGGGGGTGTGAGGGACGACGGTGGCCGGCTGCCCCCTGTGCTATGGGAATTGCAGGGCCTGCTCTACATGGGGCTGTGTAGGGTGGGCGGTGGTGCTGGCAGGACGGCTGCAGGTGGGGTGTGTCGACGGCAGGCTGCCCCCCAGGGCCGGAGCCAGTGCAGTTGGTACTTTGGGAGCCGCCGGGCCCGCTCTACACAGCGGGGCAGCAGTGCTGGCGGGGCGGCTGCGGATGAGGGTGCGACACGTAAGCATAATTACAATATAAAATGTTATTGCTACAAATGTTTTTTATTATGCATTTATCATATGATAGTGTCTTCTGTATTATTGTTGCAATGAATAAAATGTTTCTTTTATTTACGATGTTTTTTTTCTTCAATTTATTTGTGTCCTCCTTTTCCTTGTAAAAAAGTTGGTCACCTTAAGTTGGCCTATGAGTGGAGCAAACATATGCTAGGCTAGCCTTTCAGGTGAGCAGTTCTGGGCTCCATCCAGAAAGTGTGTCTCTCCAGAAACTGGACATCCAAAGCCCCCCCCCAACAGAAAAACCCCCACCTCTCCACATTATCCTGGGCAAAGGAGGGAGGCCAGGAGTTTGCTGCCATGGCTGGGATACTTACTGAAAACCCGTAGCTCAAAGGACTCATTCACTGTCTCTCCGGTTTGTAAAACAACGTTTGCAGTGTATTGTCCTGCATCCTTTTTCTCCACATGACTGAGAAGTAATCCTCTGCAGTCCTTGGAAGCGGTCACTCTGTTTTCAAAAGCTGGTAGGAGGACCAGAAGGGCACATGGCTTCCGAAAGATCACCACAGCAATATTTCCAGATCTGATGCCGACAATTTTATTCCAGGATATTGATTTATAGGGTCCAGCGATCTTCACGCGGAATGTGACCGTTTCCCCCAGAACCCTGTTCAGTTCTTCTGCTCCAGAAGCTTCTGCATGGTCAGAGAGAAGAGAGAGAAGAAGCCTTCAAGGTTGGATCACAAGAGACCCTCCAAGCACCTCGTTTCTGACCCTCAGATTTCAGGGGAAACTTTTCTAAGAAAGGGCAAAATGGCTCCCGGATGGAGGGCATGATGGCGTCTCCCAGGGCAAAGTCTTTCTCTTCTGAGAGACGCCTGAGGGGTTCAAATGTCCTACGTGGGAGCTCAGTCCTTCCCTTTGGGGTTCAAAAGGGGGGGTCTGCTGAACCAGGCAGACCCAAAGCTCCACCAGGCCCCAGGGCTGATCTGCTCACCCGGAGGACCCCTGAGGGGGGGTCATTTGAAATTCCAGTTCGCTTTATTTATTTATTAAATTTGCTTTTATTTATGATTTATTTATATACCGCTTTAAGTGCAAGCACTCTCTAAGCGGTGTACACCAGTAAGCAATGTATATATATATATATGTATATATATATATATATATATATATACATACATACATAGGTCTTTGGTTGTTCGGGTTTTCTCCCGCGTAAAATTGGAAGTGTCTTGGCGACGTTTCGACGAAGTCCCATTCGTCATCTTCGGGCTGGTGAAGCACGAAGCTGAAAGCACCAGCCTGAAGATGACGAATGGGACTTCGTCAAAACGTCGCCAAGACACTTCCAATTTTACGCGGGAGAAAACCTGAACAACCAAAGACCTACATACAAACACCCGCGAAAACCTCAGACAACACACATATATATATATATATTGAGCGGTGAGATTTGAACCGCTGACCTGCTAAAGTGGCCTGCAGTACTGCACCCTAACTGCTGCGCCTCCTCGGCTTTGACACCCATCTCACTTCAACTGTTTACCCTCCCTCTACCACCAGACTGGTCTCCTTCATTCAGGAACCCCATATGACCCCCCTCATATGGGCTACCTTTCCCAGTTGCAATGTATGGCTGTGAAAGCTGGACCATAAGAAAGGCTGAGCGCCAAAGAATTGAGGCCTTTGAACTCTGGTGCTGGAGAAGACTCCTGCGAGTCCCCTGGACTGCAAGGCGTTCAAACTGGTCAGTCCTAGAAGAGATCAACCCCGACTGCTCTTTAGAAGGCCAGATCCTGAAGTGGAAACGCAAGTACTTTGGCCACCTAATGAGAAGGAAGGACTCACTGGAGACGAGCCTAATGCTGGGAAAGATTGAGGGCAATAGAAGAAGGGGACGACAGAGAATGAGATGGCTGGATGGAGTCACTAAAGCAGTAGGTGTGAACTTAAATGAACTCCAGAAGATGGTAGAGGACAGGAAGACCTGGAGGAATATTGTCCATGGGGTCGCGATGGGTCGGACACGACTTCGCAATTAACAACAACAACATATGGGCTACCACAATTCATTGTCTTCCCTTCAACCAGAGTGGGGAGGGGGGACAAGGCCAATGGGTTTTTAACTGGTTTTGTGGCGTCCTTGTTGCTCTCTGAGCTTGGCTGTTCTCTTGAGCATGGTTTATTATCAGACTAGGAAACATCATCACTGCAACTTAGTCATGAAACATCTGTAAGAAAACCACCAAGCTCAGAGAGCAGCAAGGATCCCACAATTCAGCCCTGAGCTAAAAAGATTCTCGTCTATTGTTAACTGGTCTTTCCTGCATATTGCAGAAAGTTGGACCGGATTGTAACGATGCTAAGAAAAAGACTCAGGCATGTCTTGAGCAGAGGTTTGAAGCTGCATGACATAGCTTCACACAGCTTCTTAAACTCTGAGTTTATTGTTTCTTATATACTTTTTACATACATAGGCTTTACCATTAACTGCTGACATTTTACATTTAGAAGTTTAACCTTTAATTGTTGACATAAAGTAATTGAAAAATTCCTTCATATAAGCAATTATTTTCTAGTAACACATTACCTGTTGAGAGCAGGTAAAAACAAATACAGGTAAATTAGAAAAGGAGAAAGAACTGATAAAGACAAGAAGAGATAAAGACAGGAAGAGATAAGGGGGAACTTAAAGCATATTATTTATTTAGGTAGGTAAGATATTAAATCAAAAGGGGGTGATCTTTTGGCTGCTTCCTTGGGACAAAGGGTATCAAAAGGTTATGAGGTTTGTGGGGGGGCAATGCGTGGCAGTTTGCTGCACATGCAAATTCCTCCACATCGGATGATCCTTGTGGTTCTTTCCAACTCAACTATTTTGGGTTTCTAGAAGGTCCATCATTTGGAGAAGCCCAGGCATTGTTAGTGGATTCCAGCCCTGAAGATTCAAGTAAGTACCAAAGTGGGTTTTTTTGTAGAGTTTTAGAATTTATTTAAAGTTTACAGTTGGCCATAAAAATAAAGGTTATTTTTAACCAAAGAGTCCAGGTGGATGAACGAATGATAGGAAGGACCATAAGAATGATACAGAAGAAAGCCAGCGAGGAGTTTGAACATCTGGAGAAATATTTGAATGGAAAGAGACATTCAAGTCTTCTATGCTGGTGTTTAATTAGTAGCCAGGAAGTCTTCAGTTGGGGATGTCGTAGTAGGGTCTAGGATCCTCAAGTTCCATTTCATGGTTATGAGTCCTCCAAATGGGAGCATCCACTAATAGCTTTTTTAAAATGACTTCCAAAGAAATGCATTGCTACTCATTTGCTCTCTCCCACGTTAACAGCTTCCCTTGTGATGTTCCTTCCCCATTTTTGTGTTGTTGTTGTAGATACAAAACGAAACAAGCTCTCAAAATAGTATTGCAGACAACTTCTCTTGAAAAACCCCTTTTGCCACATGACCTTGGGATAATTCATGCTCAGCACCTGGGAGTATCCCATTATTATTATTATTATTATTATTATTATTATTATTATTATTATTATTATTATTATTATTATTATTATTATTATTATCGATCATCGCACAGTCAGCCAGATGTTCAGACTGGATTTGGCATTTTGTCTACCTATCGAGTCCTTACCCAGGACCTGGGATAGGCAGATGTGGATGTTTGATGGTATTACAGATATCGCCGCAGGATGGAAGCAGTTCCTAATAAGGCCGCCTTTTGCAATTGACTAATAGCGAATTTGTATTTCTTTGTTTTCAATCACTGTGTATCTGCGACGGGTAAATATCTTTTCTTCCAGTAGTTCTGCAGCTGCTGGCCCTGGTTGCTCAGCCAACAGTCCTGAGTCCTGTAACCCATTTTTCACCAGATATCCAGGAACTCCAATATCTAGCGCAGACCTTGTTAACCCGGGCGACATCCGAGCCGGTATGGCATTCTGAAATTTACGTCTCACCATATTTTGTATGGGAGAGACACTCTTTGTCTGACTCCTCTGATGAGACCTGTCCAATATGGTTGAACCTCTGGCATAGCTCTCATCTTCCTCAGAGTACACAAGCCCCACAACCACGTCAAGGTAGTGTCTCACTGGGGGTTATTATTATTATTATTATTATTATTATTATTATTATTATCCTGAAGGCAGGACAAGAAGCAATGGGTGGAAACTCATCAAGGAGAGAAGCAACCCAGAACTGAGGAGAAACTTCCTGACAGTGAGAACAATTACCAGTGGAACCACCTGCCTCCAGAAGCGGTGAATGCTCCAACACTGGAAGTTTTTAAGAAGAGACTGGACAGCCATTTGTCCAAAGTGGTATAGGGTTTCCTGCCTGAGCAGGGGGTTGGCATAGATGACCTCCACGGTCCCTTCCATCATCATCATCATCATCATCATCATTATTATTACCTGGCAAATCCCCTGCTTAGATGCAACTTCACACCCTTATAGTTTTCAGGGTCTCACTGACTGAAGGAAGGGATCCTCAACGCTTAGGGTGGCTCGCCTTTCCCCCCCCCCAGAACTATCATATGCTTTTTTTCTCAAAATAGTTGGTCAACAAGGGCCAATAATAATAATAATAAGGGCTAATAATAATAATAATAAAAAGTTGGAAGGGACCTTGGAGGTCATATAGTCCAACCCCCTGCTTAGGCAGGAGACCCTATACCATTTCGGACAAATGGCTGTCCACTCTCTTCTTAAAAACTTCCAGTGTTGGAGCATTCACCGCTCCTGGAGGCAGGTTGTTAATAATAATAATAATAAAGTCGGAAGGGACCTTGGAGGTCATCTAGTCCAACCCCCTGCTCAGGCAGGAAACCCTATACCATTTCAGACAAATGGCTGTCCGGTCTCTTCTTTAAAACTTCCAGTGATGGAGCATTCACCGCTTCTGGAGGCAGGTGGTTCCACTGGTTAATTGTTCTCACGGTCAGGAAGTTTCTCCTGAGTTCCAGGTTGCTTTTCTCCTTGATCAGTTTCCATCCGTTTCTTGCTTGGGAAAGTCTTGGATTTGACTGGATTCCAATCAGAAGTGAAAAAAATGGCCGGATGGAGGATGAGAAGGATGAGCCTTACCTGCCTTTTCTAAGTACTCATTGAACCCCTGAAAGAACCTGTTCATACACCTTGGACCAGCTGGCTGGGGAATTCTGGGAGTTGAAGTCCATGCATCTTAAAGGGGTCAAAGTTGGGAAACTGTGCCTTAGACACACCCCTACGGAGCTGTCCTTGGAGAAGCACTCTCTGGACCTCAGATGAGACGGCGAGTCCAGGTTCTCCTCTCTCAACCATGTTCACTGACATGTGCCTCCTTCAGATGGGTCTCAGGTGACCTCCTTCCTCCCACTAGGCCCAAACACTGAGTGGAAAAAGTCCTCAGGACA
This sequence comes from Crotalus tigris, assembly GCF_016545835.1. NCBI lineage: Eukaryota > Metazoa > Chordata > Lepidosauria > Squamata > Viperidae > Crotalus > Crotalus tigris. The sequence continues at coordinate 550,978 of NW_024097495.1, read as the reverse complement.
GTGAGAGAACAAGCATCTTAATGTTCTTGTGGCTGCCTCCCATCCTTCCGAGGTCGGTAAAATGAGGACCCAGATTGTTGAGGGCAAGAGGCTGACTCTGTAGACTGCTGAGAGGGCTGTGAAGCACTATATAAGTCTATGTGCTGTTGCTATCCATTACTTCTTGTAAATATTCATGGAGAATATTTGAAGCTACAATAGTTGAAGGGTCACCAGAATGCAGGAAAAGGCTGTGGGAAAATTGAGAAATTTGTGTTTGCTTTTGTTGCGTAAGTGCCAGCATTGCATAATGCAGTCTGGACATTTTACTGAAATAGAATTTGTTGTTGTTAATTACGAAGTCGTGTCCGACCCATCGCGACCCCATGGACAATGTTCCTCCAGGTCTTCCTGTCCTCTACCATCTTCTGGAGTCCATTGAAGCTCACGCCTGCTGCTTCAGGGACTCCCTCCAGCCACCTCCTTCTCTGTCGTCCCCTTCTTCTCTCGCCCTCCATCTTTCCCAGCATCAGGCTCTTCTCCAGGGAGTCCTTCTTTCTCCTTAGGTGGCCAAAGGACTTGAGTTTCCACTTCAGGATCTGGCCTTCTAAAGAGCAGTCGGGGTTGATCTCTTCTAGGACTGACCGGTTTGAACGCCTTGCAGTCCAGGGGACTCGCAGGAGTCTTCTCCAGCACCAGAGTTCAAAGGCCTCCAGTCTTTGGCGCTCAGCCTTTCTTATTGAAATGGAATATGCATATCTATCTGACACCAACCTTGCGAAACATTGACCTGTCTGTGATTTGAATCCCTTTGTGTCTGAAAAGTGCATGAATCCTGCATGTGGAGGTGTGAGGTGGGTGTTTTTCCTCAGGAATATTGCTAACACATCCTTCTTGTGACTGTCCAGACTCTGCAGATCTTTCCAAGTCAACTATTTGGAGACAGAGTGTTGGGTTTGTGGACCTAACTGAGTAGATGAACAGAGCAGGATCAACCTTGGTGTAAATAGACCTGAGGAGGGAGAAGAGGAGCTGTGGTCCTCATGAGTTAGGGATAGAGAATATTTGGAGAATAGGGATCAAACCTGAAGGCAGGACAAGAAGCAACAGATGGAAACTCATCAAGGAGAGAAGCAACCGAGAACTAAGGAGAAACTTCCTGACCGCGAGAACAATTAACCAGTGGAACAACCTGCGGTGAAGGCTCCAACACTGGAAGTTTTAAAGAAGAGACTGGACAACCATTTGTCCGAAATGGTGTAGGGTTTCCTGCCTGAGCAGGGGGTTGGACTAGATGACCTCCAAGGTACCTTCCAACTTTACTATTATTATTATTATTATTATGGATCATCGCACAGTCAGCCAGATGTTCAGACTGGATTTGGCATTTTGTCTACCTATCGAGTCCTTACCCAGGACCTGGGATAGGCAGATGTGGATGTTTGATGGTATTACAGGTATCGTCGCAGGATGGAAGCAGTTCCTAATAAGGCAGCCTTTTGCAATTGACTAATAGCAAATTTGTCAATGCCAATGGTGTTCAAGTGGTGCTCCAGTTGTTTTGGGATTGCACCCAAGGAGCCTATGACTATTGTACTACCCTTGCTTGCTTTTGCCACAGTCTTTCTATTTCTATTTGTAGGTCTTTGTATTTTGTTATCTTCTCCAGTTCTTTCTCTTCTATTCTGCTATCTCCAGGCACTGCCACATCCACTATCCAGACTTTTTTGTCTTTCTTTCGGGAGAACAATGGTGGGAGATGGGTGGATCATCTCAAGCATCTCAGAGGCATCAGGTGGGTTAGGGTGGACTTTTGGCCTGACTCAACTGAAGGATTCTTATAGAAATTGCAGAGGAACCTTATTAATTCCCTTGTGATCTGTGACTGGCACAGAGTTAAGGTGACCAACTTTTTTACAATGAAAAGGACACAAATAAATTGAAGAAAAAATATCGTAAATAAAAGAAACATTTTATTCATTGCAACAATAATACAGAATACACTATCATATGATAAATGCATAATAAAAATATTTGTAACAATAACATTGTAATTATGCTTACGTGCCGTACCCCCACCCGCAGCTGCCCCGCCAGCACTGCTGCCCCGCCGTGTAGAGTGGGCCCCGTGGCTCCCAAAGCACCAGCTGCGACAGGGGGGGCAGCCCGCCATCGACACACCCCACCTCCAGCCGCCCCACCAGCACCACCACCCAACCTGCACAGCCCCGTGTAGAGCAGGCCCTGCGGCTCCCACAGCACAGGGGGCAACCGGCCACTGCCTCCCCTCACATACCCCCGCCCGCAGCAGCCTCACTGCCCTTGCCTCTTGCACCCACAGCCATTATTGCCCTAGCAGGGCGAAAGATCAAGAGTGGTCTTCAGGACTAACTAGGAGATGGTGTAGTTGGGTAGCAGGGAGGGGTGCAAAGTTCCTGCCAATTCGCCTTCGCTGCAGACAACTTACATGTGCAAAGTTTGCTGGCCAGGTGTTTTGGCACACTCAGCAGCAATTCCTATTGGCTTTCAAAAACCAATAGGGGGAGTAGCACAGCTCATGCAAAAGTTGAAAAAAAATCATCAAAAAAGGTGCCGGAACGCCGTTCTGAGCGTTCTATGAGAAAAAAAAAGCCCTGCAGATTAGTCTTCAAATATCGAAAAGGAGGACAGTTGGTCACCTTAACAGAGTACAGTTTTAAAGTTTGCATCAAGTCATTCAAAACGTTATCTATAAATAAAAGGAAGTACTGCTGAATATGGCACGGGTGACTTCTGAATGAGATGCTTATGACTGCAATATCAATGGGGATATGAATATAATATGTCCATTGATGAACTTCCCCCCAGTAGATGCTGACACGAGCTCGTGCAGAAGGCTGCGATGGGAATACATTTTGGCAAATCACTGCTGCTCTGAGTTTATACAGGTAGTGCTCCTCTTACAACTACAATTGGGACCAGAATTTAGTATTTTAGTATTTCAAATAAAATGTTATAAAATATTTTAGTCTTTTACTTTTTGTATTATAGTGCTTAGCAATCTGAACCATTTTATTTGCTTCTCTGATCTTCCAGAAAATGTTTCCAAAATTGTATAATAATAATAATAATAACAACAAAATAATAATAATAATAATAATAATAATAATAATAATAATAATAATAATAATAATAATAATAATAATAATAAGGCAAACCAGGGGGAGTTGGCAGTGAAGGAATCTAGCAGAGATATACAACTGTTCTCATTTGGAAACCAGGCACCTCTTCCTCAGGAAGAACAAAACCCTCTAACTAAAGAAATAAAAGAACTGAAACAAAGAATAACTGAGCATCTAAAACAGCACAAAAACAACAGAATAAGGCTGCCTGCATTGAAGCTTGTTCCAAAGAAACAGCTAGCACAAGCATTAAAAGATGCAAATACTGCAATATCAAGTATAAGCATCAATTCACTGCAAGAAACAAACCAACTAATGTACAGCACAGCTGCAGTTATAACTGAATACCTGGGATGCAAAATCAACAAAGAAGAAAAACAAACAAACAGTGCACCACAAAAATGGAAGGTTAGACTAGAAAATAAGATCAGCAAGTTAAGATCACATGCAAGCAAGCTAGAACAGATGAAAGAAAAGAAGCTGAAGAACAAGAAGACCAAAGAATACCTAATCAAGAACTACCACTTAGAAACAAGGAAGATCAAGGAAGCACTGGAAATAATAAAGCAACAAATAACAGCTATAGCCAGGAAAATCAGTAGATATGAAGCTCGAATTGCAAACTATAGGCAGAACCTCCAATTTCAATCCAATCAGAAACATTTCTACCAATCCATCAATGGAGAAACTGCAAGGAATCAGCCAGTACCTGACAAGGAAGAAACAGTGCAGTTCTGGAAGCAGATATGGGATAACCCAAAGAAATACAACAAGGATGCGGCTTGGTTAAAAGAGGTGGATGCAAATAAAACAGAAGTTGAAATGAAAGAACTAGTAATAACAACAAAAATGGTAGAAAAAAGAGCAAAAAAAATCAAAAATTGGTCAGTACCAGGTGAAGATGAACTGCATGGGTTTTGATTGAAACATCTAACTGTTATACACCCACTCATTGCCAAGCAGTTCAAGAATATACTACAAGGAGGAGAAATTGAAAAGTGGCTAACAACTGGGAAAACCTACTTAATAATGAAAAATCCAGCAAAAGAGACAACACCAGGTAACTACAGGCCAATTACCTGCTTACCAACAACTTTCAAATTACTAACTGCTGTAGTAGCTGATGCAGTGCAACAGCATCTAGTTGAAAACAATCTCTTTCCACCTGAGCAGAAAGGAAACCGCCCCAACAGCAGAGGAATAAAAGATCAACTCCTAATAGACAAAATGATCTTGGAAAACTGCAAGAGAAGGAAGACCAACCTGAATGTGGCATGGATTGACTACAAAAAGGCATTTGACTCTCTGCCACATGATTGGATAATAAAGTGCCTAGAAATAACAGGAGTCAGTAGAAACATCAGAAAATTTGTGCAAAGATCGATGGCTCAATGGAAGACACAGTTGCAGATCAATGGTGAGAAGCTGGGAGAGGTTAATATTAAGAGAGGAATATTTCAAGGAGATTCATTGTCACCATTACTATTTGTTATTGCACTGTTTCCTCTGTCAACAATACTGAATAACTCAGGACATGGCTATCAAACATCAAAAACATCTACCAGACTATCCCATCTCCTTTACATGGATGATCTGAAGCTGTATGGAAAAAAATCATCTGAAATAGAATCGCTGCTCAACACTGTCCGTATATATAGCCAAGATATTGTAATGGAGTTTGGCTTGGACAAATGTGCCACACTTACTATCAAACAAGGAAAAATAATGAAAACTGAAGGAATCAAAATGCCCCACGAAAATAACATTAAGAGTCTGGATGAGGAAGAGTACTACAAATACTTGGGTATCCTTCAAGCTGACAACATCAAGCACACCGAAGTCAAGAAAAAGAGCCGAGGTGGCGCAGCAGTTAGAGTGCAGTACTGCAGGCCACTTTAGCTGACTGTGTTCAGCAGGTCAGCGGTTCAAATCTCACCGGCTCAAGGTTGACTCAGCCTTCCATCCTTCCGGGGTAGGTAAAATGAGGACCCAGATTGTTGGGGGCAATGTAAATATATATATATATACATTGCTTACTGGTGTACACCGCTTAGAGAGTGCTTGCACTTAAAGCGGTATATAAGTCTCATAAATAAATAAATAAAATAAATAAGATTAGAGGTGAATACATCAAGAAAGTGAAGAAGATCTTAAAATCCAAACTCAATGGAGGAAATACCATAAAGGCAATCAACACCTGGGCAATCCCAGTCATTAGGTACACAGCTGGAATAGTGGATTGGACTCAAGCAGAACTAAAAGCAATGGATAGGCAGACCAGAAAAATAATGACAATGAATCATGCCCTTCATCCACGCAGTGACATTGATAGACTTTATCTACCAAGGCAAATAGGTGGGCGTGGAATGCTACAAGTACATCAGATGGTTGAAGAAGAAAAAATGGCTTTGGAAGAATATCTGAAGAACAATGATGAAGATGCACTGAAATTAGTATATCAGGAAGGCTTACTAACTACTGGAGAGACCAAACTGGCCTACAAGAAAGACCAAATGAAGAACAGAATAGAGGCATGGGAAGACAAAGCACTACATGGCCAATACATGAAAAAAATAGCTGGGAAAGCAGATAATAATAAAACCTGGCAATGGCTAAGAGCAGGAAAATTGAAGAAAGAGACCGAGGGACTAATTCTGGCTGCACAAGACCAAGCCTTAAGGACAAATGCATACAAAGTCAAAATTGAGAAGACAGCAACAGACAGTAAGTGCCGCCTATGCAAAGAAGCTGAAGAAACAGTGGACCACTTGGTAAGCTGTTGCAAGAAGATTGCACAGACTGATTACAAGCAGCGGCATGACAAAGTAGCAACAATGGTGCATTGGAAGATCTGCAAAAAATATCATTTGCCTGTAAGCAAAAACTGGTGGGATCATAAAATAGAGAAAGTCATAGAAAATGATAAAATTAAACTGCTCTGGGACTTCAGAATTCAAACAGACAAGCACCTGCAACATAACACCCCAGACTTAACAATTGTCGATAAGAAAGACAAAAAAGTCTGGATAGTGGACGTGGCAGTGCCTGGAGACAGCAGAATAGAAGAGAAAGAACTGGAGAAGATAACAAAATACAAAGACCTACAAATAGAAATAGAAAGACTGTGGCAAAAGCAAGCAAGGGTAGTACCAATAGTAATAGGCTCCTTGGGTGCAATCCCAAAACAACTGGAGCACCACTTGAACACCATTGGCATTGACAAATTCGCTATTAGTCAATTGCAAAAGGCGGCCTTATTAGGAACTGCTTCCATCCTGCGACGATATCTGTAATACCATCAAACATCCACATCTGCCTATCCCAGGTCCTGGGTAAGGACTCGATAGGTAGACAAAATGCCAAATCCAGTCTGAACATCTGGCTGACTGTGCGATGATCGATAATAATAATAATAATAAGTTGGAAGGGACCTTGGAGGTCATCTAGTCCAACCCCCTGCTCAGGCAGGAAACCCTACACCATTTCGGACAAATGGCTGTCCAGTCTCTTCTTAAAAACTTCCAGTGTTGGAGCATTTACTGCTTCTGGAGGCAGGTTGTTCCACTGGTTAATTGTTCTCACTGTCAGGAAGTTTCTCCTTAGTTCTAGGTTGCTTCTCTCCTTGATTAGTTTCCACCCGTTGCTTCTTGTCCTGCCTTCAGGTGCTTTGGAGAATAGCTTGACTCCCTCTTCTTTGGGGCAGCCCCTGAGATATTGGAATACTGCTATCATGTCCCCCCTCGTCCTTCTCTTCGTTAAACTAGACAGACCCAAGTCCAGCAGCCGTTCCTTATATGATTTAGCCTCCAGTCCCCTAATCCAGTCCCTAATCATCTTTCTAAATTACAATTAGAATTTGTAATTTCAATCTTATTCAATCTTTTTCTTCAAGTTCTTCTCCAATTTAGCTCTTTCGGGTGGGAAGAAAGTTCCTTCAGGGTTTTATATCTATTCCAGTAAAGATCCTGCCTGGACTCAAGGAAACAAAATCATGTTTTGAGTCCCAAATTTCAACCCTGCTTTGAACCTGTATCTAAAGCTAGAAATACACACAGAAACACAACTTACCAGCTCCTAAGAGAAGGACTGGAAACCAAAATCGGAGAATGATCTTGTGTGACATGTCAGCAGCTGGCATTTCAAGAAGAAATGAAGAGAAGCTTAGTCTAACTTCTGCAAAATCTACAATGACTGCCTCTTCCATGAGTGCGAGATTGCAGCTCCAAAATTGTGCAGCCCTGTTATTGCTATGCAAAACAATGCTTCCCATTTTTTTGTTGCAATTTATTTGTTTACTCGGTTGATATAGGGTGATATTATTCTTAGATTCTGGGCAGTTTATAAAATTAGAACATAAAGAATATCTTCTACAAAATCTCACAATTTCTGGTCTTTTCTTATCCCTTATCCCTAGCCCAACCTGTCAAGATGAGCCGAGGTGGCGCAGCAGTTAGAGTGCAGTACTGCAGGCCACTTTAGCTGACTGTGTTCAGCAGGTCAGTGGTTCAAATCTCACTGGCTCAAGGTTGACTCAGTCTTCCATCCTTCTGGGGTAGGTAAAATGAGGACCCAGATTGTTGGGGGCAATGTAAATATATATATATATATACATTGCTTACTGGTGTACACTGCTTAGAGAATGCTCGCACTTAAAGCGGTATATAAGTCTCATATAGATGTGATAAGGCATGATAATCAATTGGATGAAATTTGAATTTTGTTTAATGAATTGAAATGAGTTAAGACTTACACTATTTTTGTTATTTTAAAGAGATTGATCAATTGATGGATTATATATGTATAGGTAGATTAATATTTTATCTTAATTAGGATATGTATTGTGTAGTGGAAGAAGAAATAAATGAGACTTGTGATACAATGAGGGATATAAGAGATTAAGAATTAGAATATAGCTGGAAGGGATACCTGAATTGATAACTTGTTGATTTAAAGTCAAATTTGATTATGGTGATTGTAAATTTACAAAGTTTTAAAACAGATTTAGCAGTTATAGAAATCTAAATTAGAAATGGAATATTTTAAACGTATTATGCTAGTTAAGGGAAATAGAGAAGGGACATTGAATGTATTGAGTTGAGTTATTTATATATGGTTCTATTGTTGAATGTTTGATTACCCAAACACCACGGTGTGTCCTGAGCACCTTTTTCTAAGATTTAAAAAACCAATAAAATGTGTTTCAAAAAAAGAAAGAAACTCTCCTGCCATGAATTGTGCCCCATTGTCGGACATGATTACATCTGGCAGCCATGCTGGCGTAACTCTTGGATGACCTTGGTTGTTGTCATCGATGAGACCGGTGCCACTTCCAACCACTTGGAATAACTGTCTACTACAATTAGGGACACCTGCTCTTGGAAGGGGCCCGCAAAGTCAATGTGCATGGGAGACCACAGGGCGTGCGTGGCCTCCCAGCGGTGCACTGGTGCTTGTGGCATCTCCAGTCGGGTTTCTTGACAGGCTTGGCAACTCTTTACTTGATTCTCAATGTCCTTGTCCCAGGCCTGGCCACCACAAGTAGCTGCTGGCTAGAGCCTTCATTCAAACAATTCCTGGGTGCCCCTCGTGTAAGGAATCCAGCACCTGGGAGCAAAGACTGGGTGGAATGATGACCCTACTGTCCCACAGCACACATCCCTTATGGGCCGACAGTTCATTTTTCTGAGAAGTGTAGTGGTGGAACTCAGGGTCTGGCCGGGTCTCTGGCTATCCCCTTAACACCCGGTTGAGAATGCGGCTAAGCGTTCTGTCCATGGTGGTTTCAGCTGCAATGTCCCCTGCATGTAGGGGTGCTTCAGGCAGGTCCTGGATCGCCAGGATACAACAAGCTGGGGCTGGGTCGAGATCAGTCTGTGATAGAGGCAGTCAGCTGAGAGCATCAGTGTGGCCCATTTCCTTACCCGGCTTATGGACTACCCGGTACGAGTATGCAGCCATGAAAATGGACCATTGTAGCATTTGCGGCGACAGGATTTGCAGTGCTGTGAAGAGACCAAACAGAGGTTTGTGGTCTGTAAAGATGGTGAAGGTTCATCCATATAAAAAGCCGTGGAACTTCTTAATGCTAGCCACTATGGCGAGGGCTTCCTTGTCTATCTGAGCATAGTTTCTTTCAGCCGATGATAACGTTCTAGAATAGTATGCGATGGGGGCCTCTCTACCATCTGGCATCCTGTGGTTTACTACTGCCCCAATGCCGTATGACGAAGCATCACAGGCTAGTGTTACTGGTAGGTTTTCATTGAAATGAGCTAGGACGGAGTCTGAGGATAACAATGATTTTACCGCCTTGAATGCTTTGTCGGGTGAGATAAGGGGCGTTGAGTGCGGTAGGGGAGGGTGAATCTGCTTCGGGGGGGGGGATAGGATATAAAAATGTGTCAAACAGCTCTTGGAGGTGTGGCTGAACTCCTGCGTGTGTTTCAGTCCACCAAGCCTTTGCAAACGCTTTATTTTGAATAAAACTTTGTTGCTGGAATTCCAAGTGAGTTTGTTTGTTTTGGGATCTTGAGCCACGTTCCAAACAATTTGGGGGCTTGTCCGGGATATCCAAATGATCCCTGGATCCCCGGGAGTGGCCAGCCCCAAGGGGCAGGTGCTACATTGATTTCAACAGTCTCCTGAAAGGTGACCACCCCCGGCACGGTACCCGTGAAGAACTGGACACTAAATAGTGGATTCCAGGAACAAAGCAGGTCAGGTCATTTTTGGGGGGGATGCCCCGAGAGTCCTAAAGACTGGCAAGACATACACAAGCTGTGGATGTCCCGAGGATCCTGAAGACTGGCAAGATATACATGCACTAGATGTGAATGTCCCGAGGGTCTGAAGGACTGGCAAGGCAAGGAGGTGGGTCAAGTATCAATTGCCGGGAAACTCTGTGCACAGACCCAGGTAAGAAATCCGGGCATTTTCACAGTTACATGGGTGGCTGGGTGGGTAGGCTGGTGTGAATCTGATACCTGTGAGAGTGTTACTGAGACGCCCCGAGAGTCATAAGGACTGGCAAGGCGAAGTGAGTGCGGACTCCTGAGTACGAGCTCCCATACGTCCGCGAGGAGATTGGACGGAAAAGGAGGGAAGCGGCTTGGTGAAGCGTAAGGTGGTCTCATAAGATTGAAAACGATAAGAGAACCAGGCACCAACTACTGATGGGTAATAGACCTTCCAGGAAGCTACAGAAGGATCAAAGAGAAGACTCCCAAGGTCAGGGAAAGGGAGATAATGTTTTCATCCTTCCTCACAGTCCCCTGGGAAAGATCCTGGCTGGATGGCAGGGGGTTGGACTAGATGACCTCCAAGGTCCCTTCCAACATTATTATTATTATTATTATCATCATCATCGTAGAATAGCAAACGATTTAGATAGAGACCTAATGATTCAATACTGTTATTTTATTTGGGGACAAAAACAAATAGATGAGGGAACAGAGTGGACACAGAGGTAATAGTAATAGTAGTAAAGTTGGAAGTGACCTTCGAGGTCATCTAGTCCAACCCTCGGCTCAGGCAGGAAACCCTACACCATTTCGGACAAATGGCTGTCCAGTCTCTTCTTAAAAACTTCCAGTGTTGGAGCATTCACAGCTTCTGGAGGCAAGGAGTTCCACTGGTTAATTGTTCTCACTGTCAGGAAGTTTCTCCTTAGTTCTAGGTTGCTTCTCTCCCTGATTAGTTTCCACCCGTTTCTTCTTGTCCTGCCTTCAGGTGCTTTGGAAAATATTTTAATTATTTGTGTGTATTTACCCATGTTGTACAATTGTACTATTATCCTTCTTATTACTTTCCTTACTCCCCCCCCCCTCTTATTGGTGTCATTATGATCACTCTGTTGTTTTGCATGTACACTGAGAGCTTCTGCACCAGAGACACTTCTCTTGTGTGTCTCATCATGCTTGGCCAAATAAAGCGTTCCATCTTCTTAAGACGAAAAGAGACAGTGGTGGAGTTTGGGGTAAACGAAAGCAGGCTTCTGATCACAAGTAGTCCTCAACTTACAATCATTCATTTAGTGGCTGCTCAAAGTTACAACGCCACTGAAAAAAGTGACTCATGGCTGGTTTTTGCACTTAACAACCATGGTCACGTGACCAAAATTTGGATGCTGGGCAACTGGGATGTATTTATTTATTGGGAAAATTTGTATTATATTGCTGCCTACACGCTCACAGGAGACTCGAGGCAGCTTATAGGAAATGAAAACACAATATCAAGGAAATAATAATAATAATAATAATAATAATAATAATAATAGTAATAGTAAAGTTGAAAGGGACCTTGGAGGTCATCTAGTCCAACCCCCTGCTCAGGGAGGAAACCCTACACCATTTCGGACAAATGGCTGTCCAGTCTCTTCTTAAAAACTTCCAGTGTTGGAGCATTCACCACTTCTGGAGGCAGGTGGTTCCACTGGTTAATTGTTCTCACTGTCAGGAAGTTTCTCCTTAGTTCTAGGTTGCTTCTCTCCTTGATTAGTTTCCATCCGTTGCTTCTTGTCCTGCCTTCAGGCGCTTTGGAGAATAGCTTGACTCCCTCTTCTTTGGGGTAGCCCCTGAGATATTGGAACACTGCTATCATGTCCCCCCTTGTCCTTCTCTTCGTTAAACTAGACATTCCCAATTCATACCCAAATCACTTCTCCCTCCTCCCCTACCCCACCCCGGCAACAACACACCCTCATTCAAGCCATTTAATGGGTTCCACCCCACTTTGGATTCCCCAGGCCTGCTGGCAGAACCAGGTCTTCAAGGACTTCCGAAAGAGGGTCAGAGTGGGGGCCGGTCTAATTTCCAGAGGGATGGTGTTCCTAAGGGAGGGAGCCACCACGGAGAAGGCCCTTCTTCTGGGTCCTGCCAGATGAACCTCTTTAGGGGACGGGATCCCTCAACATTCCTGGCCTCCCCTCTCTAGTGGGTCGGGTGGATGTGACCGGCAAGAGACGGCCCCTCAGATAATCCGGCCCAAGCCACGAAGGGCTTTAAAGTGACACTAGCACCTTGAATTGTGCCCAGGAGCAAATTGGCTGCCAATGCAGCTACCGCAGGAGAGGTGACCCACGTGCACACTGAGGTCTGCACAAGATCATGAGGGCTGCTGCATTTTGCACCAACTACTCTTCCAGATTCTTTTCAAAGGCAGCCTCATGTAGAGCACATTGCAATAGTCAAGACGGGAGGGCATGAGTAACCATGAGGAGGGATTGTTAGTCCAGGAAAGGGCTTAACTGGTGCACAATCCGCAGTTACGCAAAAGCCCTCCTGGCCACGACTTTGAGCGGGAGTGGCGAGTCCAGGAGAACCCCCAGATTACGTGCCGGGTCTGTTTGAGGCAATGCCCCCCATTCAAGGCCAAAAGCAGCAATTCTCCATGGAGCAAGGAACCCCAGGGTTCAGTTTGCGACGGTTGCAGTGCCCAGGATCACGTGATCGCCATTTGCGACTTTCCCAGCTGGCTTCCTATAAGCAGAATCATTGGGGGAAGCTAGACTGCATGATTTGCTTAACAACGGTCTTCCTTAGCAACAGAAATTCTGCTCTGAATTGTGGTTGTAAGTCGAGGACTTCCTGTAAATTGAGATAGCAAACGCCAGGGAATCTGAAGCCCCCCCAGGGTTTTTTGGCACAGCTCTGATTATGGAAACCACTGTGGAATTCGTCGTTATGAGGTGCCCGTTGTTGTGCATTAAGCGGCTGTGTGAATATTTTACATAAACAAACTCCATGTCATGGTTCCGACAGATGAAACTCTTCAAAAGAACTTTGAGGCATTCTTTACCTTAAAGCAGTGGTTCTCAACCTTTTTAATGCCGCAACCCCCAACCGGTCATAAGTCGAGGACTACTCAACTGGTGCAGCCCCGTTTGCAGAATGGGACTTTTGGCGGGCTCAGCAGGGCAAAGACAGCCTGGACAATTCCTATTGGCTTTTGAAAGCCAATAGAATTAGACTCTATTCAAGAGAGTCTATTCTATTGACTTTCAAAAGCCAATAGAATAAAAGGGAGTAGCACAGCTAAGGAAAAGGGGAAAAAATGGCGGACTGTGTTGTTTGGCGACCCCCATGAAATGGTCATTCGACCCCAAATGGGGTCCCGACCCACAGATTGAGAACCACTGCCTTAAAGGATCTTTATTCGAGTAGCATAACATCGGCACTACATAATCGAAGCCAAAAACTGAATTCCCCTCCCAATCATAAATCACATTCCCCAATTAGCTTGAACCGTGGGCTTCCTCTCCAGCTCTCCAGCCCGCCAATTCTTTATCAGCTCTGGACTCAATAACCTTGATTCTCACGTTATGTTTAGTGTTGTTATGTCTAGCTGGACTCTCATTCATATCCCCCCCCTCCCAGCATCATCTAATTTTAAAAGTGAAAGGAAAAAGATGGCTACATTTCCATCCGTTGTCAGTGCAAAAACATCCGATATTAGCAGTGTTGACATCCCAATCAAGTGGTTGGTCTCTCTTTTCTCCACCCTGGTCTTTCTTTCTAGTCCTGAAAAAGGCTACTCTTCCCATCCCTGGGCTGGGACAAGGATAAGGGAGGGGAAAAGAGATTCCAAAAACAGCATGGTTGTAAATCAGAGCAAATTGGAGTATTTGTGCGACTACCTGAATGTGTTTGGGGTCCTTGGTGCTCTCTGAGCTGGGTGGTTTTCCTGCAGATGTTTCATGACTCAACTAGGGAACATCATCAGTTCTAGAAGGGGAGGGGTGGTTTGCAGAGCAGAGGAGGAGGAGGAGGAGGGGGAGGAGGAGGAGGAGGAGGAGGAGGAGGAGGAGGAGGAGGAGGAGGAAGACTGTGGGGTACTTGGTGCTCTTTGAGCTGGGTAGTTTTCTTGCAAACATTTCATGACCCAATTGGGTAATGTCACCAGTGCTAGAAGGGAGAGGGGTTTGCAAGGAGGAGGAGGTGTCTTGCAGACATTTCATGACCAACTAAGTCAGTGGTTCTCAACCTTTTTAATGCTGTGACCCCCAACCGGTCATAAGTCGAGGACTACTCAACCGGTTGTAAGTCGAGGACTACTCAACTGGTGCAGCACCGTTTGCAGAATGGGACTTTTGGCGGGCTCAGCAGGGCAGAGACAGCCTGGACAATTCCTATTGGCTTTTGAAAACCAATAGAATTAGACTCTATTCAAGAGCGTCTATTCTATTGGCTTTCAAAAGCCAACAGAATAAAAGGGAGTAGCACAGCTAAGGAAAAGGGGGAATAAATGGTGGACTGCATTGTTTGGTGACCCCTGTGAAATGTTGTTCGACCCCAAATGGGGTCCCGACCCACAGGTTGAGAACCACTGAACTAAGTAATGTCATCAGTAATGCTTCTCAGCCCTCACCGCGTGTTTGTGAGACAAAAAAAAAAAGATTCAATCAGACTGTCTAACTTCTTGCGAAATCTCAAGAAAGTCTGATTGAACTTTTTTTTCTTTTACAAGTAGTCCCACAAACACGCGGTGAAGGCCGAGAGGTAAACGGAGAAACGGAATGCCGCTGAAACGCAGGTTAATAAAAAAAACGCTTGGGGGAGGCAAGGACATCAGGGCAGGGGTGGGTGCAGCATCCTTACCCTGCACAGTGGCAGGAGGGTGGGGCGTGTGCCCTTTCCATGCCAGGCCAGCCCCTGCAGCTCCGGGGCGGCCATGCTGGGCGGCGGCGGGCAGGGTGCCAAGGTGGGGGCAAGCAGGCCGACGAAAGCAGCAGGTGGAGCACCAGAGCCTTGGGGAGGGAGGGTGCTGAAGTGGGCGGTCGGTCCATTGGCAAGAACAACGCAGCTCAGCGGAAAGCCCCGTGCCATTTCTCCTTTGCAATCCGCTGCCGCCACATACAGTGAAACAAAGGAAGTTTTTTTGGGGGGGGAAGGTCAATCAATCAATTCCAACTTCTCGTGAAAAAAATCTCACAAAGTTGGAATTGATTGATCTTTTTTCCCCAAAAAACCCCTTTCGTTTCCCTGCACACAGCGGTGGTGGATCACGATGGAGAAACGCCACGGGACTGGGAGTCAGGTAAGGAAAGAGAGGCAATTCCTGGGGGGAGCAAGGATGTCTTTCCTTACCTGTCCCACTTTTTCTGAGGCTGCTTTCCACTGAGCCACGTTGCTCTTGCCAATGGCCTGACATCCCACCTCAGTCCCCTCCCTCCCCGAGCCTCTGGTGCTCCACCTGCCACTTCTATTCTATTCTATTCTGTTCTATTCTATTTTATTCTATTCTATCCACGATGTAAAAAAGATGTTGAGACTCTAGAAAGAGTACAGGGAAGAGCAACAAAGATGATTAGAGGACTGGAGGCTAAAACATATAAGGAACGGTTGCTGGAATTGGGTCTGTCTAGTTTAACGAAGAGAAGGACGAGGAGGCACATGATAGCAGTGTTCCAGTATCTCAGGGGCTGCCCCAAAGAAGAGGGAGTCAAGCTATTCTCCAAAGCGCCTGAAGGCAGGACGAGAAGCAACGGGTGGAAACTAATCAAGGAGAGAAGCAACCTAGAACTAAGGAGAAACTTCCTGACAGTGAGAACAATTAATCAGTGGAACAGCCTGCCTCCAGAAGCAGTAAATGCTCCAACACTGGAAGTTTTTAAGAAGAGACTGGACAGCCATTGTCCGAAATGGTGTAGGGTTTCCTGCCTGAGCAGGGGGTTGGACTAGATGACCTCCAAGGTCCCTTACAACTTTACTACTACTACTACTACTATTCTATTCAGTCCATATATTTCTATTCTATTCTATTCTATTCCATTCCATTCCATATTCTATTTTGTTCTGTTCTGTTCTGTTCTGTTCCGTTCCGTTCCTTTCCATTCCATTCCATTCCATTCTATTCTATTCTATTCTATTCTATTCTATTCTATTCTATTCTATTCCTGTTTCTATTCTATTCTGTTCCATTCCGTTCCATTCCATTCCATTCTATTCTATTGTAGTCTATTCCATATTCTAGTCTAGTCTAGTCTAGTCTATTCCTATCCTATCCTATTCTAAATTCTACTGTTTGAGGGGCTGCCACAAAGAAGAGGAGGTTAACTTATTAACCAAAGCCCCTGAAGGCAGGACAAGAAGTAACAGGTGGAAACGCATCAAGGAGAGAATCAGACTAAAACTCAATTTCCTGACAGTGAGAAGAATTAAGAGAATGGGCAGGTGAGGGGGGAACATGCCCCACTTGTTCCATGGCTGGTTTCAGCTGAGCCGCACTGCATTGAATTTCGTTTTGTTACATAGGTCCCAGTGTTTGAGTTTGTCAAGATCTTTTTGGATTCTGAGCTTTTCTTTTGCGGTGCTGACTATTCCTGCCAGCTTGGTGTCATCTGCAAATTTGATGAGATCCCCTTCTATTTCCTCCTCTTAGTTATTTATGAAGATATTGAAGAGTGCTGGGCCTAAGACAGAACCTTGGGGTACCCCACTGCTTCCTTCCCTCCATGTAGATGTAGTACCATTGAGGACTACTCGTTGAGTGCAGTTTGTCAGCCAGTTACAGATCCATCTGGTGGTGATGCTGTCTATCCCACAGGTTTCTAGCTTACCAAGAAGTAGATTGTGGTCTACTTTGTCGAATGCCTTGCTAAAGTCTAAGAATACTATGTCCACAATATTTCGCTGGTCTACTAATTTAGTCACTTTGTCAAAGAATGAAATAAGATCGGTTTGGCATGATCTGCTTTTAACAAACTCGTGTTGGCTACCAGCTATAACTTTATTTGTTTCTAGATGTTCGTAGATTTGTTTTTTGATTAATTTTTCCAGCATCTGTTTTTTGACCTTGTTTGCATCTAGGTGTTTACAGATTTATTGCATGCCAGAAACTGGGCTGCACAAACAAGTGAAGCATCCCATCCGCGGGATGCAGGCAGCATGCAAAACCAGGCTCCCTTCAGTCCATGGAAAAACCTCTCTCCACGGAACGGTCCTTGGTGCCCAAAAGGTGGGGAAGGGGGTCACTAATTTAAAATATTCTTATGGCTGCCCACCTTCAAACCCAGTGCTGGGTATGCTCTCCAGTTTTTAAACTTCTCGGAAATTCAACGCTTGTCTTAGCCACAACCGCGAGGTAGTGTCAGGGCCCACTTCAATATCTCATCCCAAGAAAGTAGAACCCGTGGAAGCGGTTTCTTCCAAAAGGAGCTTTTATTAGGAGAAGCTGATAGCAGGCATAATAGACAGGATCTGAGGGTTTCCCGCCAGATCGATAGGTAAAAAGTATCCCAAGCATAACTCTACCCCATAGTTCATCTGGTCAGTTCAAACAGGCCAATCCCAAGGTGTTAAGTTAGTTGTAGGAAAAAGAAAATAACATCAGGCCGTCTCTGGGCTGCAGTGATATTTAGGTGGCTCTTCACACCTTCCCTTGTGAACACGGAGATAACGCAGTTGCCGGAGGTGCATTCCATTCTCCTCCCCGCCTTTACTAGCTGACAACTAGGGGAGAGAAAGTTCACAGAATACGAAATGCAGGAACAGTAAAGTGTTACATTGTAGAGATAGAGCAGACATATCAAACACAAGGCCCGGGGGCTGGATGCAGCCCGCGAAGTGGTTTCATGTGGCCCATGAAACCATCCTGGAAACAGTGAGGGAACAGTCCCCACTGCCTTGGCCCTGGCCCAGGCCAGCTGGAAGGGAGCCAATGTACAATTTTGTGGTGACCATCTATGCTGAAACGCATTCAGTCTTAGCTCCACAAGGCCGTCTGCAAACAGTGAGGAACCAGCCCCTGCCACGTTGGCCCCACCACCTGGGTGCATGTTGGGGAGGTGTCGCCCTTTGTGAGGAATGAAGAAATGCACCATTGCCTGGAAGTGGCCAGCAAATGGCCCTCGCCTACTTCACATATCTGGCTTGATGGGCTCCGGTGGAGGGGTTTCAGCAGGCAGTGAGGCTCCTCCAGTGGACCATGCCTTGGCCCTTGCCCCGGTCCCACCCCCTTCTGCCAGAGACCCTCAGATCCGTCCCACTCCTGCTCAGGCCCCCACAGGCACCCTTGACGCGAACGATGTAGAGCTGGCCATGCCCACACAGTAGGCCACACCCACTCAACGCAGTAGGCCACACCCACCCTGGCCACACTCACCCACTTCCCCCCCGAGGGCAGCCGCAATGCTGATGCGGCCCTCAATGAAATGGAGTTTGACACCCCTGCGATAGAAGAAACAAGGCAATAAACACCAAGTGCTTCCCCCTCCCTTCCAGGAGTATGGCAGAAGCCAGGGAGAGAAGAGAATGCAATTTGAGTTTAGAAGAAAAAGAAAAGGCCCTTCAAAATATGGTTCCGACAGGTAGTTTTCAGATTCCCTGCAGTTTGATCTCCCAGTTTAATCAGAAGCCGCTTTCAGTTACCCCAAACTCCGTCTCTGTCCCTTCCCGACTTAAGTGGTCAGTCCCAGCAGCCTCTCGCTGAATTCCCACAGCTTTCTGGCCATGTGGTCATCACGGGCCTGTGGTGAGGGCACTTCCGGCTGGCAGTCCGCAAAATACTGCCCGCTCAGACTCTCGATGCCCTCCTCGGTGGCGCAGTAGATGAGGGTCTGTGCACCAGTGTCACAATCTCGTTTGAACACCGAGAGGAACCAAACCATCCTAAATAACCACCATCGACTTGCGTAACCAATTTCGGTTCTAACAGCTCCTGAAAGCAAAAAAGAGTTGGTTGTGTGAACGGCTCGGGATGGAAGGAAGCACCTTCCAGGGTGACCCAGATGATGGAGGAGGAGGAGGAGGAGGAGGGGGTGGTGGAGATCCTGAATGAACCCTTCACACATCGCCCATTGCCCATTTGGCAGCCTTGGGGCAACTTCCAAATATTTTTTGGAAGACCCAACACTGAAGTGAGTGGACGATGGTGCAAAACGAGTGTGTGTGTGTGTGTGTGTGTGTGTGTGTGTGTGTGTGTGTGTGTGTGTGTTGCCCCTCTTCCTCACAGATACTGCAGAGATGGATGGAATATTAATTAAACATGGCTGGTATTTCTGGAGCTAAAAGAAGAAGGAAGCAGTGTTTCGTTTCATTGCTTGCAGTAACTGCTGATTCACATCTCAAAATTCATAGTAAACCAAGATATCTACAAGATAAATGAAGAAAAGAAATGGATTCATTTTATCTCAGAGATAAATGTTGGCTGTGATATTTAGGAAACCATTTTTTTCTTCTAAATATGTGATATAATGATGCCACGGTTTGAATGCCTCCATTGTTAGATGTTAGCTATTATATAACAATGTTAGATATAGGATTTTTTAAAAAAAAATTAATGACATCTAAGGATGCTTGAACCATCATAGCTGTGGAGATTTTTCATGGGGTTCTCATTGTGTAGCAAGGAAGGGCACACCTCTTTTCCTCTTGACACGATCCACATGAAAAATTGTTTTAATTATCCAATTAAAAATTAAAATTCAGTTAGAACTCATGAGAAATTCAGGACAAAGAAAACAGGGTACTCAACACAGGACATATAGCACAGGTCGGCAACCTGCGGCTCCGGAGCCGCATGCGGCTCTTTGAGCCTTCCCCTGTGGCTCCCAGCCTCCTCTGCCTTTGCAGAGAGAGACAGAGACAGAGAGAGGCAATTGCACTTCCCTGCTCTTCTCTCTCTCTCTCTCTCTCTCTCTCTCTCTCTCTCTCTCTCTCTGTGTGTGTGTGTTTTGTGTGTGTGTATGTGTAAAAGAGAGTGCACTCACAGTGTTCTCTGAGGAGCTGAAAAGCTTACTGGGCGGAGCTCCCCCCCTTTGCTGCGTCTCTGCAGGAAGCAGGAAGGGCAGAAGAGAGCTAGCTAGCCCAGCTAGGCTGACTCAGGAATTCTGGGAGTTGAAGTCCATGAGTCATAATAGAGACGAGGTTGCCTACCCCGGAGGTTGTTGGACAGCAGCTTGAAGCTTGCCAGGTGAGCAGCAGATAGGAGGGGGGGGGGAAGAAAGAGAGAGAGAGGGAGAGAGAGAGAGGGAGAGAGAGAGTGGGGGAAGAGGAGTGGCAGATCAAGGGCAGATAGAGAGAGAGGGAGAGAGAGACCCTTTTGACATCTAAAATGAAGATAACACTGCATATATCCTTTTTTTACCTGTGTGTGTATGTAATTTTATTCTCTTAAAGCATTCTCTTGGTGATCATTGTTTTAATAGTATGGGTATTCCCAAGAGTCATATTTTTACTTTTATTTTTAATGTGTATATGTGTGTGTGTGTGTGTGTGTGTGTGTGTGTGTGTGTATGTAGGTCTTTGGTTGTTCAGGTTTTCTCCCGCGTAAAATTGGAAGTGTCTTGGCGACGTTTCGACGAAGTCCCATTCGTCATCTTCAGGCTGGTGTTTTCAGCTTCGTGCTTCGAAGCACTCAACTTTGCTGCTCGAAGCACGAAGCTGAAAACACCAGCCTGAAGATGACGAATGGGACTTGTCGAAACGTCGCCAAGACACTTGCCAATTTACGCGGGAGAAAACCCGAACAACCAAAGACCTACATCAAAACACCGCGAAAACCTCAGAAAACATATACATATATATATATATATATATATATATATATATACACACATACATATACACATACACACACCTATAATAAAGGTAAAAAAGGATATATGCAGTGTTATCTTCATTTTAGATATCAAAAGGGTTTTGTGGCTCCCAGTGTTTTGTTTTTGGTGGGAAACGGGTCCAAGTGGCTCTTTGAGTGTTTTTGGTTGCCTACCCCTGACATATAGCGTTAAAAACGTAATTCAGTTAGAAAGTAAATAATGGGAATTTCAGGAAAAAGAATACAGAACACTACTAGTATTGTTGATACACACACATTAAATAACATTAAATAATGATGTTCTGTCTGTTCCCTGAATTGGTTAAAATAGTGCATGTGTGTGTGTGTGTATGTGTGTGTGTTGTCGAGGTGGCGCAGCA
This sequence comes from Crotalus tigris, assembly GCF_016545835.1. Classification (NCBI taxonomy): domain Eukaryota; kingdom Metazoa; phylum Chordata; class Lepidosauria; order Squamata; family Viperidae; genus Crotalus; species Crotalus tigris. The sequence continues at coordinate 529,923 of NW_024097495.1, read as the reverse complement.
GTTAGAGTGCAGTACTGCAGGCCACTTTAGCTGACTTGTGTTCAGCAGGTCAGCGGTTCAAATCTCACCGGCTCAAGGTTGACTCAGCCTTCCATCCTTCCGGGGTAGGTAAAATGAGGACCCAGATTGTTGGGGGCAATGTAAATATATTTATATATACATTGCTTACTGGTGTACACCGCTTAGAGAGTGCTCGCACTTAAAGCGGTATATAAGTCTCATAAATAAATAAATAAATCCACTCAAATTAGGTGGCTTATAGAGTAGTCTCCAACTTACAAGCGTTTGTATAGTGACTATCCAAAGATACAATGGCACTCCTGGAAAATAGGTTGACCCCCCCCCTCTTCTCTGTGGCAGCTCCTCAAATACAGGTGATCCCCCAGTTATGAGCGTTCACTTAATACTCATTCAAAGCCACATGATCAGTGCCCCCTAGTGTTTACAAGCAAGTCCCAAAATTATGGATATTGCAGCACCACGGCAATCGTTTGCCCTTACGAGTGACTTCAGTGGCACTGCAATGTTCACCCTATTTCCCCACACACACACATTCCTCACAACTGCTTCCCCCCCCTTCCTGCTGCACTGGACTCACTTACCTTGCAGAAAACCTTTCTGCCCTGGTTTCTTTCCCTTTGAGGGAGAGAAGAGTCGACTTGGAAATGTTTTTCGCACCGAGAATGGAAGTTTCCGGAGTGCGTGATCTCGCACAAGTGTTCGAAGTTGCGCCAAATCACAGACCTCAGAAACTTTAATTCTCTATGCGAAAGGTGCCTGTGTCCTGCTCCTGCCCCCAACTCCTTTCTGCCCAAGGGCAGACTTGAAGCCTTCAACGGAGGGAGAAGGCCAGGCCCCTCACACCCGTGTCTAGCCTGCTGGAGCTCACCACGCTTGGGGAGAAAGTGACCCCGTTGTACCCGGAGCCTTAGAAGCCTCCTTCAAGCCACTTAGAGCGGAGGCTGGGGGAGGCTTCTGCATGCCTCTGGAGGTTGGATCCAGCCCTCGGAGGGGTCTTCTTAGCCGTTCGTGCCAGGAATAGAGGTGGGGGGCTTCGGAAGCTCCTTTCTGGGCGTAAACGGCTTGGAGCATTCCTCCGAGGCCTGGATCCAACACTTGGAAGCTCTATTTTGGGCGGCAGCAGCTTGGAGCAGTTCTCTGAGGGCTGGATCCAACCTCCGGAGGCATGCAGAAGTCCCCCATCCAGCATTCCTGCCACAAACAGCTTGGAAGACCCCTCTGAGGCCTGGATCCAGCCCTCGGAAGCTCTTTTCCGGGGGCAGCCACGTGGCTCCAGAGTTGGGGAAAAGCAGGAGGCAGGCACCGCAAACAGCACGAGAATTCAGGCACCCATTCTCTGTGAAAGAGAATAGGTGCCTGAACTCGCATGATATTATGGCACCCAGCGGCTCCATCGACTGTCTTGTCCCTCAAAAGCAGGAACCACGGCAGATAGGAGAACAATCTTTTCAAGGTGAGTCTGGCGCAGCAAAAGGGGAGGGGAAAGCATGAGGTATCTTAGTGGGTCAGGGAGGCCTTGGGGGTCTGTTCCACCACTAGGCCCCCCATGGCCTTCCCCACCCTGAGATACCTCGTGTGCACTTAACGAGCTGCGTGCATTTTAACGAGCAAGGGAGTGATCTCGTTCCAGGTATGAGATTCACTCTATGAGTTTTCGAGTTACGAGTGGAATGTGCAGGCTCCATTCTACTTGTAACTCGAGGACTACCTGTGGTGGAATACTTCTATCATGTCCCCCTAGTCCTTCTCTAGACAAGCTATACCCAAATCCTGCAACCGTTCTTAAAGGCCTCCAGGCCTTTAATCATCTTAGTTGCTCTTCTTTGCGCTTTTCCCCAAAATCTCAACATTGTTTTGGTAATGTGGTGACCAAAACTGGATGCAGGATTCCAGGTGTAGTCTTACTAAGGCTTTATAAAGTGATAGTAACACTTCACATGTTTTCGATTCTACGCCTGTGTTCATGGAACCAAGAGTCCTTCCCACCCAGATATTCTAGGATTCTGGACCCGGGAGGGTGGGAGACGTCTCCCTCCACAGCTGAGCCCGATGGAGGAAACTCCCGGGGTGGCTCTGCAGAGGGGGGTCGAGGGGAGCCCCCAGTGGGAGAGAAATGCCTGGCAGAGCCCCAGATGGACCTGGGGGTGTCTCCATCTGGGGCACCTTGGAGCCAGACTTCCACTCACCTGGATGAACCGCGTAGCAGGTGACGTTGGTTCCTTCCAGCCGGTTGGCCAACTCTCTTGCATGGAGAACGTTGGCTAGTTTGCTGTTGCTGTACGATTTATAGGCCTGCCATGGCCCCTCAGCCGGCTTATGGATGGTCCGAAAGTCGATCTTCCCATGGTTGTGTGAACTCGAGGACACAATTAATATCCGGCTGGGGGCGCAGTGCTTCAGCCGGTCCAGAAGCAGATGGGTCAGCAGGAAGTGGCTCAGATGGTTGATCTGGAAATCCAGGTCAAAGCCATCAATGGTCTGACCATCCTGAAGGACCCCTGCCAAAAAAGTAAGCAAAGTCTTTGCCTTACGACGTGTAGCTTTGTGAACATTCGAAGTTGCAACGGATGTAATTACCAAACAGTAATGACGACCTGCTTCCAAAGTTCCAGCGTCTCCCCCTTGTGGCCACATGATCACATTCTGGGTACTTGGCAACCAGGCTGCCCTTGGCAACGTGTCAAGTGATTGTGATTTATGACATGTCAAAAAAGGCATTTATTTGCATTTTTCAACAAAAACACCTGATAGGTTACAATTGGTTCGCTTAACAACTGCCTCAGAAAAGGTCGTAAAATCATGTTGGTCACAGGGGTGACCTGCTTTACAACTATCACAACTTACGACCGTAATTGGCAGGCTCCATCATGGTCATAAGTCGAGGACTGCACATAAAGCATCCAGTTCAGCCTAGTGGTTAAGGCCACAGGCTATTAGAGTCAGTTAAGTCCGTTTGGTCTAGTGTTTAAGCCTAGAAAACGTGAGGCCATGAGTTCAAATCCCGCCTTAGCCATGAAAGCTGGCTGGGTGACTTTGGGCCAATCACCAGGAGATGGTGAGTTTTAGTCCCGCCCTAGGCACAAGATCCTGAGTGACTGAGCCAATCACCAATCTGCGCCATTCATTCTCTCTCAGCCCAACCCACCTCACAGGGTTGTTTTGAGGGAAGCAGAAGGAACTAGGCATGTTGGATCTGTTCGCTGCCTTAAGTTACTTGTAAAAATAATAATATAAGGTAGTCCTCAAGTTACGAATGCCATGGAACCTCCCCAGTCCATTCATAACTCGAGGACTCGTAGGAGTGAATCTCGTTCCTTGAACGCGATCACTCCCTGCTTTCACCCACGCATTTGCTAATCGAATGCACAACTTGTTAAGTGCACATGAGGTATCTCAGGGTGGGGAAGGCTACGGGGGGCCCACTTGCTTCAGACCACCCAAGGCTTCCCCCAACCCACTGAGATACCTCATTCTCCCTCACCTGGGGCCCTCACAATTGCTCCCCTGCATCCTGCTGCGCCGGGTCACTTACCTTGTGAAGATCTGTCTCCTCTCCAGACTCTCTGCTCCTTTGCCTGCTCCCGGCAAGCAGGGAGAGCAGGATGAGTGCGCACGCTTCTCTGACTCCCAGGGCTGCCTGCCACTTCTGGCATGACGGGCAGCCTCAGTGAGTCTCTTCCAAAGGCTTCCAGGCTCGGCGCAGAAAAGCGTTTGCATGCTGAATGGAGGTTTGGGGCAGCAAAGTCACGTTGCTTCAAGCTTCCCATTGGGGTGCAAATACTTTTCACGCAGCAACTGGAAGCTTCTGGATGCCCTGATCTCGCGGGAAGTCAGGCACTCATTCTCTGCAAATGAGCACGAGATCCTGGCCCTCAGAGGTTTTCAGCCGCTGGCCAAAAAGTGTTTATGCTCCTATGGGGCGCTGCTTCAAAGAGCCCCATAGGGCTTGAGGAGCCCTTTGCCACCGAGAATGGAGCACCCGGAGAGAGCGCGTGTCACTCCAGGCCTCCGTTTTTGGCAGCAAAGGCCTCCTTGAAACCTCTGCCGCCGAAAATGAAGCCCTGGGTTGATGCGCACATCACCTGGGCCTCCATTCACAGCAGCAAAGGCCTCCTCAAGGCCTCTGCCCCCAAGAATGCAGGCCTAGGTTGACATGCGCGTCACCCCAGTGTCCATTTTCACTGGCAGAGGCCTTGAGGAGGCACACTGGCTGAGGAATTCTGGGAGTTGAAGTCCACAAGTCATAAAAGGGCCACGTTTGAAGACCCCTGATCTACATCTTCGCAAGGTGAGCATCCACAGGCTCAGTGCCTGTGGAGAGCTGGGGTGGGGGTGGGGGAGCGAATAGGCAAGGTGTCAGAATCCAATTATATTTCATCTCTAGTTATCAACTATAGAAAACCCCATTTCTGCCTTCCCTGGATTTTGCCATACGGTGAAGGGAAGGGGGTGAACAAAGGGGCTTTATGGCCCTCACTTCTTTCGGTACACTTCAAAGCGACTGAATGTGGATATCGCCAAAAGGACTAACCATAACAATGGGGCTATTACCTTTCATGTAGTTCTCTCTGAAGTCTCCCTCCAGCCGGCAGTAAAGAAAAGGGGGTGGGAGTGTAATGCCTGAGACTGTCGCTGGAAGAAGGGGGTGATTGGGTGGGGCTACTGGGGAACCCCTTAAAACCTTGAATGGGAGAGCTTGGACCCCAAGTCCTGTCTAGAACGCCTGCAAACATTTTCTCTTAATAAAGGATGCCTGTTGGAAGAATTATTCCAAGAGTTCTGTCTTCTTAAGATGCAAAGTGGGGTGGCGAACTACTGCCGTGGACCTGCAACATTTGTAATTTCAGGACTTGTTTGTAAACACTAGGATGAGCTTATTGTGTAACTTCAAACGTTCGCTAACGGAACGTTCGTAAATCGGGGATTATCTGTAAAGGCAGTATACAAAAAATAAACAACTACAAAGAGGAGAGAGCTGCTTCTGAATTTACGGCCAAATCTCCAAAGGAAGAGAAATCTCGGAGACCCCCACAACATTCCCACTTCCTCGCCAAGATACCCCAGGTGTGTGTGTCTGCTCTGCACCCACCGGCATTGTTGATGAGGATGTCCAGACGGGGCTCCGATTTTAAGAAGTTCTCTGCGAAAGCTCGCACGGAGTTGAGGTTGGCCAGATCCAGGATCATCAGGATCACCTCCGAGTTCCCACTTTCCTGGAAAAGGAGCAGAAGGAATCCTGAGAAGAATTGGAATCGGGTGCAGCTTCAAAGGCTGATCCTGGTTTACTCACCTTCTATGTATGTCTGCTCACCTCGTGACAATCACTCCGGGTGGTGTGTCATAAAACAATATAGGCAGCCCTCGACTTACACGCATTCGTTTAGTGACCATTCAAAATTGCAACGCCAAGGATTCTGACAATCAAAGTCAATGGGGAAAGCTGGATTCACTTAACAAACATGTGATTCACTTAACAACTACCGTGATTTGCATAACAATCGTGGCAAAAACGGTTGCAAAATTGGGTCGTAAACTGTGGTCCTAAGTCAAGGACTGCCTGTATATAGCTGCCAATCTTATAAACAACTCTGGGCATAACATAAAAACCGTAATAAAACTTTGAAACTGGAAAGAATGCTCAGATAGATATTGGTGACCTGAAGACCAGCACTGGAGTGGATCTGCAGTGGGAGAACAGGACAGGGTGGATCTCTGTATAGGTGCATTGTGAAGACCTTACAGGGGTTCATTATTGCTGGAAAGTGGAGCAAGTGGCCATATTGTAAAGAGCCCAGACCTTTTTCTCAGCTGCCCAGGAATGTGTAAGCCTAGCAAACGGTAATCATTCTTCTGTACAGGGGCGAGGAACAGTATATGTAGCCTGTATGGGCAGGTCCTTTGATAAGGTTCTATGCATATCAGATTTAGATCACAATTTGCTGAGTGTGTCTCGCTTAGACAGCGAAAGATATGAAGCAATGTTTGTAAAGTGTACATGCAAGGCCATAAAGAATGACAGGGTGTGTGCACAAGGTTTGAAACTGAACAATTTATATCTTTTGAGCCATAAGGAAGCTGGCGGCAGTGCGCAAACAATCTTTCCTAATGAACCGAAGCATGATGGGTGTGTGCATTCATTACACAGAAGGCTGGGTCATGCAAGCTTTAAAGTATTGCAGAAAACTCCTGACTTGGTTGTCGGCTTGAATGTAAAAAATTGTTGAAGACCGTTTGGATTGTGCTACTTGCAAAGAGACAAAATCAAAAATACACCCTGTCAGCAAAAGAAGTGAGAGAAAATCTGAAAGAATTTTTCAGTTACTTCATGCGGATTTAATTGGCCCTCTATCCCATCAATGGGAGAGGCCCAATTTGCTTTGCTAAATGTTGATGGTTACCCTAGATACAGGTTTTGCTATTTACTAAAAAGCAGAACTAAAGGGTTTCAACAATTTAAACATCGGGTAATTTTTGTAGAGAGGAGATATAATCAAAGAGTATGTCAGCTACAGACAGACAGAAGAACCAAATTCATGTCTAACATGTTTCAGCCAAGAAAGAGAGGCAACCCCCCTGGAAAGACGAACCCCTACATTCCGGCAGAGAATGGAGTTGCTGAACGCAGACAAGATGTGTTACAGACTATGAAAGACGCATTGCTAGAAAGATGCAGGAATGAGTAAAGTATATTGGGGTAAGGCAATTTTAATTCCCAATTATTTAGTCAATAGACTGTGGAGTTCAGCAATTAATCAAGCTCCTTGTTACATGTTATATGGAAGACAACCATATCACTGGAAGTTTTTAAGAAGAGATTGGACAGCCATTTGTCCGAAATGGTGTAGGGCAGTGGAACTAAGGAAAACATAACTAAACTAAGGGGCACATAACTAAAGCAGAATATCAGCGAATAGCCCGAGCCTGCAAAGATGAAGTAAGGAAAGCTAAGGCTCAAAATGAACTAAGGCTTGCGACCAAAGTCAAAAATAACAACAACAACAAAAAGCTTCTTTCAACATGTAAAAAAGAAGACATCACCCTGCCAACAAAAGTGCGTAAAGTGAAGGCCATGGTTTTCCCAGTTGCAATGTATGGCTGTGAAAGCTGGACCATAAGAAAGACTGAGCGCCAAAGAATTGAGGCCTTTGAACTATGATGCTGGAGAAGACTCCTGCAGGTCCCCTGGACTGCAAGGTGATCAAACCGGTCAGTCCTAGAGGAGATCAACCCCAACTGCTCTTTAGAAGGCCAGATCCTGAAGTTGAAACTCAAGGACTTTGGCCACCTAATGAGAACTCACTGGAGAAGAGCCTGATGCTGGGAAAGATGGAAGGCAGTAGAAGAAGGGGACGACAGAGAATGAGGTGGCTGGATGGAGTCACTGAAGCAGTAGGCGTGAGCTTAGATGGACTCCAGAAAATGGTAGAGGACAGGAAGACCTGGAGGAACGTTGTCCATGGAGTCGCGATGGGTTGGACACGACTTCGCAATTAACAACAACAACGAAATCATAGACTACGTGTATAACATCTATCCCACTGTGACTCTACGGCACCATATTATGGAGATTTTATCATGGTTTCACCCTAACTTAATATTTTACCTCGTCTGTTGTAGTGTCCACCCATTTGAGATACATGTATTGGTTGATGCTTTATTTAAACTTACATTTGCATCTGCCTGTATAGTGTGTTTTATCTGCATTGCATATAAGGAATTGCATGACCTCTGTAGATGCCATGTGCTAAATAAATGAATAAAATCCATCAGGAAAACACCTGGATGCCGAAGAACGAAGGGAAGGAGAGAACCGCACAACAGGCGCTTACCCGTCTGATGTCCCATACAGCCGATTCTCCTCTTGCTTTGTTGCGGCATGCCAGAATGACACGTGCGCCTCTCCGGGCCAGATCCACTGCCGTGGCCTTCCCGATCCCTGCATTTCCACCTAGGAAAGGCCAGAGAAAGGATTCACCGAGCCTTTGATGGGGACGCAGGAGCCAGGCCTGCCTTTGCTTGCCTGCAGTTTTTGTGGTGTGTCACACAGTGTTTGTGTGGCAGCGTTTCTCAACTCTGGCAACTTTTCAACTCCCAGAGTTAAAGTTAAGCAACATCTTAAAATTGAGAAACCCTGGTTCAGGGCATGATTTTCATTATTCTTTCAGCGCAGTCTTACATCAACAAAGAAAAATAGCTTAAAATTATTCAGGGTAACGCAGGTAGTAATACACCATTTATTCAGTGACCATTTGAAGGTGAAATGGTCACTGAAAAATGGGACATGTGACCAATTTTCACAGGACGCCAATATTTCAAACATATTCAACCTGTGCTTATCAATCGTGGCGAAAAAGATCATGAAACCAAGAACGATGCACTTAACAACCGGCTTGCTTAACAACAGAAATTCTGTTCCCCGTTGCCGTTGTAAGTCGAGGACCAAGTGTACAGTAACGTTCACAGCAGTTGTTACCGGTTAGTGGGAAGGAAGTTGTTTGTTTTCCACTTCACAGTTTAAATACATTATTTCAATGTAAGAGGTGAAAGATAAAAGGGCCAAATTTTCCTGATTATTTAATTATGAAATTGAAGACCACTTTCAAAGGATGTCAAAAATGATGTTGGAGAAGATGTAAAAATGCTATTAAGGGTGACTGGAAAGAGAAAACCACTCAGAAGTGACTCAGGGGGTTGGACTAGATGACCTCCAAAGTCCCTTCCATCATCATCATCATCATCATTATTATTATTATTATTAATCATCATCATCACACAGTCAGCCAGATGTTCAGACTGGATTTGGCATTTTGTCTACCTATCGAGTCCTTACCCAGGACCTGGGATAGGCAGATGTGGATGTTTGATGGTATTACAGATCTCGTCGCAGGATGGAAGTAGTTCCTAGTAAGGCTGCCTTTTGCAATTGACTAATAGTGAATTTGTCAATGCCAATGGTGTTCAAATGGTGCTCCAGTTGTTTTGGGATTGCACCTAAGGCGCCTGTTGCTATTGGTACTACTCTTGCTTGCCTTTGCCATAGTCTTTCTATTTCTATTTGTAGGTCTTGTATTTTGTTCTGTTCTCCAGTTCTTTCTCGTCTATTCTGCTGTCTCCAGGCATTGCCACGTCCACTATCCAGACTTTTTTGTCTTTCTTATCGACAGTTGTTAAGTCTGGGGTGTTATGTTGCAGGTGCTTGTCTGTTTGATGATGATGATGATGATGATGATAATGATGATGATGATTATTATTACTATTACTATAGATGTGTGGCACAGTCCAGGGATACCAGGCAGGGTGAGGAATAAACTCAAGAAAACCTCACCTTGGTTTTCTTTAGTACTGGAAAGATCAGAGTGGGTGACTTTGAGCCGAGATCGCCAACAGGCAGGAAACCCATCGGAGTGACTTTCGGACAATCACCAGGAGACGGTGAGTTCTAGTCCTGACTTAGCTATGAAAGCCAGCTTTGGGCCAGTCATCAGGAGATGGTGAATTCTAGTCCTATCACAGGCATGAAAGACAATTGGGTGAGACTCTGAGGGGTGGGTGGCCAAAGCAGAGCCAGGGACTAAGAAAGTTTTATTGTTTTATTGTTAGATGATTGTTTTAATTTTGTACGCCGCCCTGAGTCCTTTGGGATTGGGCGGTATATAAATAAAATTAAATAAATAAATAAATAAAAGTGATTTATTTATTTATTTATGAGACTTATATACCGCTTTAAGTGCAAGCACTCTCTAAGCGGTGTGCACCAGTAAGCAATGTATATATATTTTACATTGCCCCCAACAATCTGGGTCCTCATTTTACCTACCCCGGAAGGATGGAAGGCTGAGTCAACCTTGAGCCAGTGAGATTTGAACCGCTGACCTGCTGAACACAGTCAGCTAAAGTGGCCTGCAGTACTGCACTCTAACTGCTGCGCCACCTCGGCTCTTGATTCCTGCCCCCATGTAAAATGAGATCCGGGCAGCTGTTTCCAGCCGCCTCCTATGCCAATCAAATGTCACCAACATCCATCTGGTGGTCTAACAAAAAGAAGTACTAGGCTGAGACGATAGCATCTTCCAATAGTTGAGGGGCTGCCACAGAGAAGAGGAGGGGGTCCACCTGTTCTCCAAGGCACCTGAAGGCAGGACAAGAAGCAACCAGGATGGGAACTAATCAGGGAGAGAAGCAGCCTGGAGGGAAGGAGACATTTCCTAAAAGTAAGGACAGTTAAGCAGTGGAACAGCTTGCCACCAGAAGCTGTGGGTGCTCCATCACTGCAGGTTTGTAAAAAGGGATAAGATAGCCATTTGTCTGAAATGGTCTAGGGTTTCCTGCCTGAGCAGGGGGTTGAACTAGATGACCTCCAAGGCCCCTTCTGACGCCGTTATTCCGTTTGCCCTTCCGAAGTCTGGCTACCCCTGTCTGGGCATCCAGTAGCCCTGCGGAGAACTTTCTCCCCTGCGCCCCTCCAGAGAGTGCTTGGCTCTTCCCCACCCACTCCTTTCTTGGGGGGGGGGGGTATCAAGGTCCGAGGGAGTCCCGGGGACCGGCTGGTCTCTGCGGAGCCTCCCCGCTTCCGCTGCTCCGCTTTCAGTCCTCCCCTGCTTTATCCCAAAGGAGCTTTTGGGGATGGACTTTCCCGGTTTGGTCCAAGGCCCCTTTGGGTCCACCTGGATGGGGGAGAACCTGGGTTATGGTGAACCCGCGACCCGCATTTCGCTTTGACCTTCGAGCGGCGCTTTGATTCCGGGCGTTGGATCCCGCCTGGAGCCCCCGAGGTGGGGGGGGGGTTGTTTAACAAGAAAGAAAGGCCACGCCCCCCGCCCCCGCCTCCACGCCCCCCCCCCCACGGATGGGAGCGCAGCGGCCCCCGGAGCTACCTGTGATGAGAACCGTCTTGCCCCGCAGGCTGACCGCGTTCCGGCACCGGGGGCCCGCCGCGAAGTTGGAGTAGAGCAGCGCGTAGAGCCCCAGCAGGAGCGCCGCGCCCCCCGCCAGCATCGCCAGCGCCTCCATGGCCCGCTCGCTCGCCCGGCCCCGCTACCTTTCCCCGCAGCCCGGGAGCGCTTCGCTTTTACCGGGACGGTCGCCGCCCTAGGCCCGCCTCCCGCCTCCCACCTCCCGCCCCTCCCCGCGTGGGAAAGCCACCCTCTCGCCCTCCCCTCCTGGGCTAGGCAGGCAGGCAAGAATGGGAAGGAAGGAAGGAAGGAAGGAAGGAAGGAAGGAAGGAAGGAAGGAAGGAAGGAAGGAAGGAAGGAAATGGGAATGAGGGAGGAAGGAAGGAAGAAAAGAAGGAAGGAAGGAAGGGAGGGAGGAAGGGAGGGAGGGAGGGAGGGAGGAAGGAAATGGGAATGAGGGAGGAAGGGAGGAAGGGAGGAAGGAAATGGGAATGAGGGAGGAAGGAAGGAAGAAAAGAAGGAAGGAAGGAAGGAAGGAAGGAAGGAAGGAAGGAAGGAAGGAAGGAAGGAAGGAAGGAAGGAAGGAAGGAAGGAAGGAAGGAAGAAAAGGAAGGAAGGGAGGGAGGGAGGGAGGGAGGGAGGGAGGGAGGGAGGAAGGAAGGAAATGGGAATGAGGGAGGAAGGAAGGAAGAAAGGAAGGAAGGAAATGGGAATGAGGGTGGAAGGAAATGGGAATGAGGGAGGAAGGGAGGGAGGAAGGAAGGAAGGAAGGAAATGGGAAGGAGGGAGGGAGGATGGAAGGAAAGGAATGGGAGGAAGGAAGGGAGGAAGGAAATGGGAAGGAGGGAGGGAGGATGGAAGGAAAGGAATGGGAGGAAGGAAGGAAGGAAATGGGAGGGAGGGAGGAAGGGAGGAAGGAAATGGGAATGAGGGAGGGAGGGAGACTCCGCCTCCATGGCCCACTCGCCCACTTCTCTTTGACTGGACCAGTCCAGTCCAGCCCCTCCTCCAGCTGCCTCTTCGCCCTCGCTCGCAGTGGGAAAGCCACGGCCATGGGCAGCGCTGCCAATCTCTCGCCCTCCCCTTCTCCCCTCTTGGCCTCGCAAAGGAGGGAGGAGAGGAGAAAGAGAAGGAGGGAAGGCGGGAGGAACGAAGGAAGGAGAAAAGGAAAGAAAGAAGCAAAGAAGAAAGGAACGGACGAAAGAAGGAAGGAAGGAGATGGGAATGAGAAGGAGGGAAGGGAGGAGGGAGGGACGAAGGAAGGAGCAAAGGAAAGAAAAGAGGAAGCAAAGAAGAAAGGAATGAACGAAAGAAGGAAGAAGGAAAGAAGGAGATGGGGATGAGAAGGAGGGTGGGTGGAAGCTGGTTTGAGGGGACTCCTGACTTAGGACTTGGCCACCAGCAGCCCTGTTGCCCTCTGGCCGTCCTTTTGCCCCCACCTCCAGGCCTGTCCACGTGGTCTCCCATCCTATCCCTGAGGATGCTCTGTGTACACAGCCGGCTCTCCTCGCATGGGGAGGGACTCTGCCTTCTGCTGTCCCATATCCCTTGGCTCTGCACCCAGCTCCTAAGGCCAGGGGTGGGCAAGGGCCATCAAGCTTGGCTCAACACTCCTTGCTCAGAACCTTGGGGGGGGTCCAGTGAAACGGAGGTGGGGGTCTCCTTGTTATAATCCCCATCGCTCAGATCCTGCATCTGTGGAACGGCCTTGAACCATGAGATGGACGGCAGAGAAGTTTGGTAATATCTTTTTTTTTTAACAAAATTTTGTTAAGTTTATATAGATGAGGAAAAATAGGAACAATACAGTAAAGGGAGGGGTGGAAGGAAAGGGGAAAGGGAAGGGAATAAGGAATTAGGATAAAATAAGGATAGATATGTTGGTAGAAATTCTAGGCCACTGAATAACTCCAAACAGCAAGCTGAAATTAGACAGAGATTTATTGGCTACAATGGTTTGGCTGCAATGGTTTGTGGGATGTCACACACACACTGTCTCAAATTCACACAGGCCTACCCAGTCTTCCCACTGACTGCCTAGGCAGTGTATACTGGCCACCCCAGAACACTTACCTAGGTCCGTGCACGGAGTTGCCCAGTTCCCAGAAGCCAGCAACACACACACCGGTTCAATTCGTATCTCTGTCTAATATCAACTCTATGGGTTCACCGAGGAAAGTGTTGCTGCTCCTTTACCAACAAGATGAGATAGACTGTCGAAGTCGACAGGGCATGCCTTCCACGTCACCTTCTGGATCTGGTGCAGACAAACGATTGCGGTCTTGAGCCCCACGTTGGGCGCCAAAACTGTTGGTGGAAATTCTAGCCCACTGAATAACACCAAATAGCAAGTTTATTTATTTATTTATTTATTTATGAGACTTATATACCGCTTTAAGTGCAAGCACTCTCTAAGCCAGTGGTTCTCAACCTTTCTAATGCCGCGACCCCATAATACAGTTCCCCATGTTGTGGTGACCCCCCAACCACTTATGCATCATCGGGTGCCAGGGGCATGGCCAAAGAAAAGGGGGAAAAAATGGCGGATAGCCTTGTTTGGCGACCCCCGTGAAATAGTCGACCCACAGGTTGAGAACCACTGCTCTAAGCGGTGTACACCAGTAAGCAATGTATATATATATATATTTACATTGCCCCCAACAATCTGGGTCCTCATTTTACCTACCCCGGAAGGATGGAAGGCTGAGTCAACCTTGAGCCGGTGAGATTTGAACCGCTGACCTGCTGAACACAGTCAGCTAAAGTGGCCTGCAGTACTGCACTCTAACTGCTGCGCCACCTCGGCTCTTTGAAATTAGACAGAGATTTATTGGCTACAATGGTTTGCAAAGCGTGGTGGACTCCAAATAAATATTTGAGCCATACCTAGTCGCAGCGAAAACACACAATATATACATTCTATCCCGAGGCCTTGGCCCGTTCTCTGAGGTTACAATCTTTTTTTTTTTTTTTTTTTTTTATTAAAAGTTTTATAAATTTTACAAAAAAAACAAGAACAATACAGAACAAAAAACAACACATACAAAAGAGAGAAAAAAAAATTAAACAATACATATAAAAAAAAACCCCCACCCCACACCCCTCCCAAAAACCCTCCCTTCCCCCCCCCTGAGCTTCCCAGAGCAGAATATAGGCTTAAGAAATAATAAAAAAAAAATAAAAATTAAATTAAAAACTCTATATTTATATATATAAAAAAGATATCTATAATATATATAAAAATAAAACTTATGAAAAGGCTATATAATATTTTTGTATACCCAATCTAAATTGTATAAATTTTATCCATTTGTCCCATATAGCAAAAAACTTCTCTTGCGTTTGTTGCTTTAAGAAAGCCGAAATCTTTGCCATTTCCGCCAGATAAGCTACTTTAAAAAACCATTCCTGCAATGTAGGCAAAGATTCCTTCTTCCAATATTGTCCAACTAACAGCCTCGCGGCTGTGATCAAGTTTAACATCAATACAACCTCCTTGGTATCACAATCTGTAACAATACCTAACAAAAATAATTGCGGAGTGAATTTTACCCTCCTTCTAAAAATTCTCTGGATATTCCACCATATTTTGATCCAAAATGCTTTTATCTCTCTGCATGACCACCAAATATGATAATAGGAAGCCTCCTTGTAACCCCATCTCCAGCATTTAGGTTGCACGTCAGGGTACATGTAAGACATTTTTTGTGGATCAAGGTGCCATCTATAAAACATTTTATAAAAATTCTCCCTTAGATTCTGTGCTTGAGTAAATTTGACATTTCTCACCCAAATAGTTTCCCAGGTGTCCAATGAAACTGGCTCACCAAAGTTCTGCGACCATCTAATCATACAATCTTTAATTAGTTCCGTTTCTGAGTCCAATTCAACTAAAACCCCATAAATTCTCTTAATGTGGGTTTGTCTTTGATCCTTCAGTTGCTTAATAAGATTTTCATCTTCTCTAAGAAAACCCACCTTGCAATCCATCTTCCATCTATCTAATAATTGCCTATATTGGAACCAAGAATAAGTAAAATTTTCTTGTGCTAATTCTTCCCGTGATTTTAATTGCCAGTTTTGTCCATCCCATTTAAGTAACTGTCTATCAGACACCATATCCATTTTAACCCCTCTTTTTATTCCTTCTATCGCATGCCAAGGTATAGCCCATAATGGTACTTTAAAATCACTTTTATAATATTTTCTCCACTGAGGTTACAATCTTATCAGAGCCACCTAAACAAAGTTCGTTATCCCTACCCCTTACTATTTTGCTTCACCTATTCCCTTATAGGTACTTTATCATGAAATCCTACAGCTCAGTGTGGAAATCCTATAGCCTACGTGCAGAACTCTTCCAAGGTAAGTGTACATGTAGAAATTGTGTAGAAATCTTGCACTCTATGTGTAGAAATTTTACAGAGTACGTGTCCCTTAACTTTACTTTTTATTCTAAAATTTTATTCCTAACACATACAAATATCTTTAGTACAGATCTCAAACTATTACAAATATTTCCTCTCTTTTCCCTTTGGTATTTAATGTCTCATATTTAATAATAATAATATTTATAAAATAGAGAAAGTCATAGAAAATTGGCTCAAAAACTCAATGGAGGAAATACCATAAAGGCAATCAACACCTGGGCAATCCCAGTCATTAGGTACACAGCTGGAATAGTGGACTGGACTCAAGCAGAACTAAAAGCAATGGATAGGAAGACCAGAAAAATAATGACAATGAATCATGCCTTTCATCCACGCAGTGACATTGACAGACTTTATCTACCAAGGCAAATAGGTGGGCGTGGAATGCTACAAGTACATCAGATGTTTGAAGAAGAAAAAATGGCTTTGGAAGAATATCTGGAGAACAATGATGAAGATGCACTGAAATTAGTATATCAGGAAGGCTTACTAACTACTGGAGAGACCAAACTGGCCTTCAAGAAAGACCAAATGAAGAACAGAATAGAGGCATGGGAAGACAAAGCACTACATGGCCAATACATTAAAAAAATAGCTGGGAAAGCAGATAATAATAAAACCTGGCAATGGCTAAGAGCAGGAAAATTGAAGAAAGAAACCGAGGGATTAATTCTGGCTGCACAAGACCAAGCTTTAAGGACAAATGCATACAAAGTCAAAATTGAGAAGACAGCAACAGACAGTAAGTGCCGCCTATGCAAAGAAGCTGAAGAAACAGTGGACCACTTGGTAAGCTGTTGCAAGAAGATTGCACAAACTGATTACAAGCAGCGCCATGACAAAGTAGCAACAATGGTGCATTGGAAGATCTGCAAAAAATATCATTTGCCTGTAAGCAAAAACTGGTGGGATCATAAAATAGAGAAAGTCATAGAAAATGATAAAATTAAACTGCTCTGTGACTTCAGAATTCAAACAGACAAGCACTTGCAACATAACACCCCAGACTTAACAATTGTCGATAAGAAAGACAAAAAAGTCTGGATAGCGGACGTGGCAGTGCCTGGAGATAGCAGAATAGAAGAGAAAGAACTGGAGAAGATAACAAAATAAAAAGACCTACAAATAGAAATAGAAAGACTGTGGCAAAAGCAAGCAAGGGTAGTACCAATAGTCATAGGCTCCTTGGGTGCAATCCCAAAACAACTGGAGCACCACTTGAACACCCTTGGCATTGACAAATTCGCTATTAGTCAATTGCAAAAGGCGGCCTTATTAGGAACTGCTTCCATCCTGCGACGATACCTGTAATACCATCAAACATCCACATCTGCCTATCCCAGGTCCTGGGTAAGGACTCGATAGGTAGACAAAATGCCAAATCCAGTCTGAACATCTGGCTGACTGTGCGGTGATCAATAATAATAATAATAATAAAGTTGGAAGGGACCTTGGAGGTCATCTAGTCCAACCCCCTGCTCAGGCAGGAAACCCTATACCATTTTAGACAAATGGCTGTCCAGTCTCTTCTTTAAAACTTCCAGTGTTGGAGCATTCACCACTTCTGGAGGCAGGTTGTTCCACTGATTAATTGTTCTAACTGTCAGGAAATTTCTCCTTAGTTTCAGGTTGCTTCTCTCCTTGATTAGTTTCTATCAGACCAACCTATCAAAAATAGTGCCATAAAAACAAAATAGAAATACAAGTTAAGAAAGGCAAGACAATGGTAAGTGAACACTTGTCCAGCCTAGACGAGTTCAAATCGCCAGGACCAGATGGATTACACCCCAAAGTTCTTAAGGAACTGGTAGATGTGATCTCAGAACCACTGAACTATATTTTTCAAAGATCCTGGAGCACTGGGGAACTACCAGAGGACTGGAAAAGAGCTGATCTTCAGCTCTTCAAAAAAGGGGGAAAAAAAGGACCCAGGAAATTATAAACCTATCAGCCTGACCTCAATACCTGGGAAGATTCTGGAAAAGGTAATCAAACAACGAATCAGCAAACACCTACCGGCAAACAAAGTCATTACTAAAAGCCAACATGGATGTGTCAAAAACAGATCATGCCAGACAAATCTTATTGCATTCTTTGACCAAGTGACAAAATTAGTGGATCAGAGGAATGCCATGGATATAATTTACTTGGACTTCAGTAAGGCATTTGACAAATTAGACCACAACCTACTACTTGATAAGATAGAAAAATGCGGGTTAGACAGCATCACCACCAGATGGATCTGTAGCTGGCTGACCAGCCGTATTCAGCGTGTGGTCCTCAATGGAACTGCATCTACATGGAGGGAAGTGTGTAGTGGGGTGCCCCAGGGCTCTGCTCTGGTCCCAGTGGTCTTCAACATCTTCATCAATGATCTGGACAAGGGGATAGATGGGGAACTCATCAAATTTGCAGACGACACCAAGCTAGCAGGAATAGCCAACACTCCAGAAGACAGGCTTAGGATACAGGAGGATCTGGACAGACTTGAACACTGGGCGCTATCTAACAAAATGAAATTCAAGGGTGAAAAGGGTAAGGTTCTACATTTAGGCAAGAAAACCAAATATACAGGTATAGTATAGGGGGTACCTTGCTCAATAGTAGTAATTGTGAGAGGGATCTCGGAGTCTTAGTGGACAATCACTTAAATATGAGCCAGCAGTGTGCTGCAGCTGCCAAAAAAGCCAACACAGTGCTGGGCTGCATTAACAGAGGGATAGAATCAAGATCACGTGAAGTATTAATACCACTCTTCAATGCCTTGGTAAAGCCACACTTGGAATACGGCATCCAGTTTTGGTCACCACGATGTAAAAAAGATGTTGAGACTCTAGAAAGAGTACAGAGAAGAGCAACAAAGATGATTAGGAGACTGGAGGCTTAAAACATATAAGGAACTGCTGCTGGAATTGGGGATGTCTAGTTTAATGAAGAGAAGGACGAGGGGGGACATGATAGCTGTTGAGTTCTCAGTTAAATGGCAATCACTCACGAAGCATCTCGTAGTTTCAGGAGCCTCTTTATTGTTGTTCTGTAGCCCCGTTACAACTCTCGGACATACAAGCATCTCAGCCTCTCTTAAAGACAATCCCCGGGCCCAAAAGCAACATTTAGGCACGCTGCGCACCTCGTGCATGCACGTGAGCACCGGCGCCAACCAGTTTGGCCCCGGGCAGCTTGCAATTGCCCGGGACCGTTGCAACATCCCGAGCTTGCCTTTGCAGGCTCAGGACACAACACCCCTTCCCCCCCCCGGCTAAGACTACAACTACATGAATAGTTACACGCGACCTCAACACGAGCGTGGTGTGCCAACCCCTGCTCCAATGGTGCCAGGCTATAATTCTTGTGGGTTAATTCCCCAGTGTCCCTATTTCCAATTTTCCACAGAAACTCCCTCTTACTGTTTCTGCTTTGCCAGCAGAGTTACAAAATCTTCAAGATACTTAGGGGATCTCTTAGCTCTCTATGATCGTCTTAGGCCCTGACAATCTCCAAGTACATCTTGCCCCGGGGATGATATGGGTTCGCCCCCTTTCTCAGACCCTGGTGGTCCCCATGGACCGTGCCCCGTTGCCTGGCCTGCTTGCTTGCCCACCAGGCTCGTCAGACCAGGACTTTGTTCTCTCCATAACCTGGTTGACCTGCCTAGTTGCAGGCTCTCTGGCCCCTCTAGAGGACTGCCACTGTTGGACAACTCTGTAGGGCCTTCCAGGCCCATACTGGGCCTAACGTGAGGCTGTCTTCCTCCACTCCCCAGTTCCATAGTAGGACTGTCTGGGTTTTCAGTACTGCCCCAAAACTCAGTTGCCCCCTCCGTTATGTCAGAGGTGTCAGAATTGGGATTTGCCCCTCCGACCACCGCCCTGTGTGAATGCCCCCTTCTTGGAACAGTAGCAGCATTGGGCCATATAGACAGATTGTGTGCCAGCTCTCTTGCAATGTTTGAGTTATTAGGATGCTCCCGGTTATTCTCCCTGACTGGAGTACTGAATGGTGTTAGTGTATAATGATTATGCCCCCGGGGTGACTCCCTGGCTGGAGTAGGCACTGGTGCCTGTGTGCTAGCAGGTTCCCACGAATTCCTGTTCGGAACACTCGCGGAATCTTGTGATAGGCCGTCGGTGACCTCTCTGTTGGTGCCTGGCTGTTGCCAATACCCCTCTCTTTGCCCATGGAGGTCCCCCTCCCCCTCTGGAAAAGAACCAGGAGTCTCTGAAGGTAAGTCCAGTCTTGTACGCAGCTGGTCGATATGCCGTCGCAGGATACGACCGTCATCCAAGGAGACGTCATATGACAAGGGACCTGTAATCTTGCATACTACAGCAGGAACCCACAAGTGACCAGGCCCGTAGTTACGGGTCCATACCGGGGCACCCACTTGCAATTGCCTTGGTGCCCTGGGGTGTGTAACCTTAGGAGGCAGTTTGTCCGGATGCAACCGGTCAAGTTTAGTAATCAGTTTTCGCCCCCAGCGAAGTTCAGCTGGGCTTCTCCCCATAGAAGTTGAAGGTGTGGTGTGGTAAGCAAGAAGAAAATCAACGAACCTGTGGTGCCAGTCCCCATAGGTCAGTTCTTTAAAGCATCCTTGGTGATGCGGACCATCCGTTCAGCCATACCGTTGGTGGAAGGGTGGAAAGGCGCAGAGGTGGCATGACGAATCATGTTGGCCTGTAAGAAAGCTTGGAATTCGGAAGAAGTGAATTGAGGGCCATTGTCAGACACCAAAACATCCGGAAGCCCATGTGCAGCAAAAATCCCCCTCAGTACTTGAATGGTCTTTGCAGTGGTGGTGGAAGAGAGAGGTACAACCTCAAGCCATTTTGAATAGCTATCAGCCAGGACCAAGAAGAATTGACCCTGAAAGGGCCCAGCGTAATCGATGTGCACCCTAGACCATGGAGACTGTGTTTCCTCCCATCTATGCACAGGAGCCTGGGGCATTTCTGGGCGTGAGCGCTGACAAAGGTGGCATGCGTGCAACTTAGCCTCAATTTCCTTGTCTAACCCAGGCCACCACAAATGGCTGCACGCAAGCATCTTCATTCGTACAATGCCAGGATGACCCTCGTGAAGGGAACCTAAGACCCTAGACCTCATTGAGATAGGAATGACAACTCTGCTGCCCCACAGCAGACAACCTGAAAAGTGGATAACTCATTCCTTTTAAGCCAGAAACTCTGAAACTCAGTGCCTGGACAACTCTCTGGCCATCCAGACAAAACCCAAGATAAGACACGAGAGAGTGTGAGATATGTGGCTGATTCAGCAGCCACATCCCTGGTATTTAGAGGTGACTCAGGCAGCGCCTGAATGGAAAGGATGTTGATGGCAGGGGTAGGATCAGCCTCTACTACTTGCAAGAGTAATCTACTGAGGCCATCAGCATGGCCCATTTCTTTGCCAGGTTTGTGAATTAAAGTGTTATGTGCTCCTGGCTACTTTCCTTCGTGACCAGAGGCAAGCTCGCCTGACCAATAACCAGCCAAGACACAGTGAAGGCCTTTTGTTTCGTTTATTGCAATAAGCGGGGAGAGAAGCTCAAAGCTTAGTTCTCTCCAAAGTTTTAATCCAAAATATCTCCTTCTTTTATTCATCCCTCTCACCGGCCGCTACAGCCCTCCTCTTTCCCCATTGGCTGAGGTAGTATGAGGTTACACTCTTTCCGTCCGCCTATACACATTTCCTGATAACATACTAAATCATATTCACATATACAATAAGAATAAGAAAAATTAGACATGGAAATGGTTATTTTAAACTCAGATATATTTATGTCCCTATTTTAAACAATAAGTTCTTTTTCTGTTCTCCATTCAACCTTCCTTTCTGGCTAGCCATTTCCTATAAAAAAAACTATTTATCTATTTTATGACTTTCCTCTTCCTTTCTCAGACCCAGCTATTTTTACCTCTATGGTTATCTTACTTCCTTAATGTCTTCCTGACTCTCACAATCTGTATTTTTCTTACTCGTTTCCATTGTATTGTAGGTTTTAACTGACTGAAGATTTATCATATTAATGTATATTTATCAAAGAAAAGTCATAGGCTGACAGAAAGATTGACCATCTCAGCATTCTGGGGGAGATGATATGGGGAGTTTGTTTGTTTGTTGTAAACAACCCCAACAAAGGCTTATGGTCAGTGCAGACCGTGAAATGTCTGCCATATTAAAAAATCATGGAATTTTTTAATTCCAGCAACAACAGCTAAGGCCTCCCTGTCTATCTGAGCATAGTTTCGTTCAGCAGAAGACAAGGTTCTGGAGTAATACGCAACAGGAACCTGAGTTCCATCTGGTCTAAGGTGGCTGAGTACTGCTCCCACTCCATAAGGAGAAGCATCACAAGCGATGCACACAGGGAGAGTTTCATTAAAATGTGCAAGCACAGTGTTGGATGTGAGTAAGGCCTTAACCTCATTGAAACTTGCTTCATGTGCTTGTGACCACTGCCACACTGCCTGTTTGTCCAGAAGCCTATGAAGTGGTTCAGCTACATTAGCCTTGTTAGGAATGAATGAATTATAGAAATTCAAAAGGCCCAGGAAAGCTTGTAGTTCAGCTTTGGACTTAGGCCTAGGAGCTTGCATGATAGCTTTTAACTTGGACTCAGCAGGATGAATCCCATTGGCATCAATTTTTAATCCCAGAAAATCTGTAGAAGGCACCCCAATTTTACATTTGTCCTTTTTAAGCTTGAGGCCTGTTTTCCGGAACCACAGCAGGACAGCCCTCAATCTCTCAGCTAAATTTTGAGTGAAATCTCCAGCAATTAAGACATCATCAAAATAGGGGCAAACCCCTGATATACCCCTCAAAGTATTTTCCATTACACTTTGGAAAATTCCAGGAGCCACATTTACTCCAAAGTGTAGCCTCTTGACTTTGAATGCCCCCCTGTGAGTTACAATGGTTTGTGCTACAGCAGCAGCTTCATCAACAGGTAACTGTTGATAAGCCTGTGCTAAGTCAAGCTTTGCAAAAACACGACCCCCCTTGAGGGAAGCCAGAATATGGCTGACTACAGGTACAGGATAGTCATGTTGTTGCAATGCCTTATTTAGAGTGCATTTGTAATCTGCACAGATACGAATGTCCCCATTAGCCTTAAGAGGCGTGACTATGGGAGTTTCCCAAGGACTGGAGTCAACAGGCTCTAAGACTCCTTGCTGAATCAATTTGTCCAATTCAGCATCAATTTTCCGTTTTAAAGCAAAAGGTACCCTTCTTGCTTTTACTCTGATAGGAGCGACAGTGGGGTCCAACTTTAAAGAAACTGGGGGCCCTTTGTATGTGCCCAGCTGTGGGCTGAAAACATCTGCAAATTCTTTGCAGACTTCCTGTAGATCTACTGTTTGCAAGCTATTGACCCCTCTAACTTGTATTCCCAAGGCCTCAAACCAATCGAGTCCTATGAAACTCGTGCACTCACCCCCCACTATCAATACATCTAATGGACCTTCAAAATCCTTATACTGTACATTAAGGGTGGCCTCCCCCTTAACACACACTTTGGAGTTTTGAAAGTTTGTTAGCACTATATTAGAAGGCCTAAGCTTGGCCTGGAACCCACTACCAGAACAAATCTTTCTGAATGTGTGAATGGAAATGATTGAAAGTGCAGACCCAGTGTCTAGTTCCATGACCAATGGAACTCCTTGCAACTTCACCTTAAGTGACAGTTTCTTTTTGAGTGACTTGTGTGTGCCTGTCCTATAAATGCTTCTTCGTGAAGCACAGAAACCCACCCTGTTTTGGCTGGGGACCCTGGTACCTTTCAGGCACAATTCTTCTCGGGGTTGTACCTTCTGACGGCCCAGACACACAGCTGCTATGTGGCCTTGCTTTCCACATGCTCCACCGATTGCAGAACGGAACCTGCAGTCAGTTCTCTTGTGGCAACCTCCACACCCGAAGCACTTGGGTACAGCTGAAGACTTTTCTTTGCCATCCTTCTGCTTTCCTTCTTTGGTTGGGTAGAGATGATCTACCTCTTCATTAGGTTCCTCTTCCGAGGTCCCTTGGACTCCCTCATGGTGCACGGAAACAGCTTCTGGAGTATTTCTGATAGGCCTCATATTCTTGATTGCCCCACCTGCTGCCTCTTCTGCAGTAACCTCTCTCAAGGCATCTTGGAACGATATGTCTTCTTTAGCAAAAAGTCTCTGCTGCAAGTCTCTGTTTCTCAGCCCACATACAAATCTGTCTCTCAGCCTTTCCTCTAAGTCTTTAAACTCACAAGGCTTAGCTGCTCTTCTCAATGCAGCAATGTACTCTTTGGCTGATTCACCAGCCCGTTGATCACTCTGTTCAAAAGTATGTCTCCATGCAATAACAGACAACTTGGGCTGAAAATGTTCTTTTAGTAATTTCTTTAAATCTGTGTAGGTAACAGATTCAAGAGGTGCAGGGGCTACTAAATTTTCAGCAATTTCAAATGCATCTTGACCACAAACACACAGCAGGGTGGTGGCCTTTAAGCCATCTTCTCTCACTTGATTTACTCTGAAATAATTTTCTGCTCTGGCCACATAAGACTCCCATCTTTATGGATGCGTAACATCAAACTCAGAAAGTTTTCCTATCTTTGCCATTTTTGCAGTAGTACAGGAAGGGTCTATCAGCCAGCTTACCTCCAACGACGCTGTATTGGCAGGCAGTTGCTGAGTTTAACGCTGTTTCCTCGCTGTTCAGGACTCTAGGGTAAGCTTATAATTTCTTTAATCAATTGTAAGGCATCTCGTAGTTTCAGGAGCCTCTTTATTGTTGTTCTGTAGCCCCGTTACAACTCTTGGACATACAAGCCTCTCAGCCTCTCTTAAAGACAATCCCTGGGCCAAAAAGCAACATTTAGGCGCGCTGCGCGCCTCGCGCATGCGTGCTAGCGCCAGTGCCAACCAGTCTGGTCCCGGGCAGCTTGCAATTGCCCGGGACCGTTGCAACATCCCGAGCCTGCCTTTGCAGGCTCGGGACACAACAATAGCAGTGTTCCAATATCTCAGGGGCTGCCCCAAAGAAGAGGCAGTCAAGCTATTCTCCAAAGCGCCTGAAGGCAGGACAAGAAGCAATGGATGGAAACTAACCAAAGAGAGAAGCAACCTAGAACTAAGGAAAAACTTCCTGACAGAACAATTAACCAGTGGAACTACCTGCCTCCAGAAGCAGTGAATGCTCCAACACTGGAAGTCTTTAAGAAGAGACTGGACAGCCATTTGTCTGAAATGGTATAGGGTTTCCTTTCTGAGCAGGGGTTTGGACTAGATGACTTCCAAGGTCCCTTCCAACTTTATCATCATCATCATTATCATCATCATCATCATTATTATTATTATCCGTTACTTCTAGTCCTGCCTTCAGGCGCTTTGGAAAATAGCTTGACTCCCTCTTCTTTGGGGCAGCCCCTGAGATATTGGAACGCTGCTATCCTGTCCCCCCTCGTCCTTCTCTTCATTAAACTAGACATACCCAATTCCAGCAACCGTTCCTTATATGTTTTAGCCTCCAGTCTCCTAATCATCTTTGTTGCTCTTCTCTGCACTCTTTCTAGAGTCTCAGCATCTTTTTTACATCATGGTGACCAAAACTGCATGCAGCATTCCAAGTGTGGCCTTACCAAGGCCTTGTAAAGGAAAGAGCCCACAGATGGAGATTAGTTCAAACAAGTGACCTTCACATTACAGGAAAACTGTGGGATCAGCCAGAGCTCTAGATTTCCTCAAAACACCAAAAGACCTCAGCTCCAACAGGAATGGCTATGATACAGGCCTATTGTATAGGTCAGGGGTAGGCAACCTTGGTTCTTTTATGACTGGTGGACTTCAACTCCCAGAATTCCTGAGCCAGCATGGGGGAACTATGGCTCCCTTCATGACTCGTGGACTTCAATTCCCAGAATTCCTGAGCCAGCCATGCTGAGGGGAAAGGGAGAGGTTTCCAAACTGAGCCATGCTGGCTCAGGAATTCTGGGAGTTGAAGTCCACCAGTCATAAAAGAGCCAAGGTTGCCTAGCCCTGGATAGGTCTTACAATGAAAACTGCCAATTACAGCAGAAAGGTATGAAACAGCCAAAGAGCTGAGGTGGCGCAGCAGTTAGAGTGCAGTACTGCAGGCCACTTTAGCTGACTGTGTTCAGCAGGTCAGCGGTTCAAATCTCACCGGCTCAAGGTTGACTCAGCCTTCCATCCTTCCGGGGTAGGTAAAATGAGGACCCAGATTGTTGGGGGCAATGTAAATATATATATATACATTGCTTACCGGTGTACACCGCTTAGAGAGTGCTTGCACTTAAAGCGGTATATAAGTCTCATAAATAAATAAAGATCACTGAATGTTAAGATATTGCATGGGACATGATCTGTTAACTTCAGAAAAGCCCCTGCACAGAATGAATCAAGTCATTTCTCAACAGAAATTCTAGGATATGAAGCAAGATTTGTTTCCAACTCTGTCCTGGTTTACTGGAAAATGGCAGCAAAATTTTTGTTGTTGTTTTTTGCTTCATTTTCCTTTGGGTCGTTTTAAAGAAAAAGTCTTTAATCCACTTATGCAGCATTGAGCAATCTAGAACTAAGAAGAAACTTCCTGACAGTTAGAACAATAAACTAGTGGAACACCTTGCCTCCAGAAGTAGTGAATGCTCCAACACTGGAATAATAATAATAATAATAATAATAATAATAAAAACCTGGCAATGACTAAGAGCAGGAAAATTGAAGAAAGAGACCGAGGGACTAATTCTGGCTGCACAAGACCAAGCCTTAAGGACAAATGCATACAAAGTCAAAATTGAGAAGACAGCAACAGACAGTAAGTGACGCCTATGCAAAGAAGCTGAAGAAACAGTGGACCACTTGGTAAGCTGTTGCAAGAAGATTGCACAAACTGATTACAAGCAGCGGCATGACAAAGTAGCAACAATGTTGCATTGGAAGATCTGCAAAAAATATCATTTGCCTGTAAGCAAAAACTGGTGGGATCATAAAATAGAGAAAGTCATAGAAAATGATAAAATTAAACTGCTCTGGGACTTCAGAATTCAAACAGACAAGCACCTGCAACATAACACCCCAGATTTAACAATTGTCGATAAGAAAGACAAAAAAGTCTGGATAGTGGACATGGCAGTGCCTGGAGACAGCAGAATAGAAGAGAAAGAACTAGAGAAGATCACAAAATACAAAGACCTACAAATAGAAATAGAAAGACTGTGGCAAAAGCAAGCAAGGGTAGTACCAATAGTCATACGCGCCTTGGGTGCAATCCCAAAACAACTGGAGCACCACTTGAACACCATTTGCATTGACAAATTTGCTATTAGTCAATTGCAAAAGGCGGCCTTACTAGGAACTGCTTCCATCCTGTGACGATATCTGTAATACCATCAAACATCCACATCTGCCTATCCCAGGTCCTGGGTAAGGACTCGAGAGGTAGACAAAATGCCAAATCCAGTCTGAACATCTGCCTGATTGTGCGATGATCCATAACAACAACAACAACAACAACAAAGTTGGAAGGGACCTTGGAGGTCATCTAGTCCAACCCTATATACCAGTTGTCAAGACTGCTAACATCGTATGTTCTTGCTTGCCATATATGAAGAAGCAAACCTGTTTTATTTAGCCGAGTAGCATTTCTAGAGTTAAGACAGATAGCAGTAGGTTAAGGGGTGGGAAAGTATGCAAGTTACCATAACAATGTCTGGGCACAGTGTGGCCAAGGTCAGCTCAGCTGCAACGGGAGGGGCACCTCACGGTTCACATTAATTGGAGAATGTGATTGATGACTGTAAAATGAAGGAGTGAGTTATGCTTTGTTACAGATGCTTGGGGAGGGAGGATTCAGTTTCTGGCTTAACTTTGTTAGTGCCGAAGCTATGCAGAATAATAAAAGATTCTTTTAGAGGAAAAAGCCTCAAAATTCTTTGAAAATCTGCTTTCTTTTGGAACCATGAGCTCAAGCCAGAAACCACAAACTTTTAAATTCATTTAGGGGTCCCTTACCCCAGTCACTATCCCTAAGCTAACAGGGACAGCTGACAAAGAGAAGGGGAAGATTTTGCCATGGAAGGGAAAAAAGTGCCTGAGGCCGGCACCCCCCCAGCCGCAGCTTCTCCAGGAGGAATAGCAGCAGCAGCTTCTCCAGGAAGGGAAGGGCCAGCTACCCAGACAGTGGAGAAGAAACTCTGGCAAACTCCACAGCTGGGAGCAAGGCCAAAACTATCAGGAGAGCTGATTTGGTCGTCAGACTGGGACAAGCCAAGCAAAGGCTCCGGAAGTTTCCACACAGCCTTGCCAGATGAGCGTGAGTCACGGCGAAGGGATGCTTACATATCACCTTCCTCCCAACAATGGAGTTGAACCAATGCCAGAATGATCCAGACGACAACCAACCCCCTGGAGACCCCCAACACCTATGCCTACCGATAGACCCAGACCACCTGTGGGGCCACCGCTTGCATGCTTCCGATGTGGACAACACGGACATCGAGCAGCAAATTGCCCAGTCGCCTACCCTCAACAGCAGAGCAGACCGAGACCCGCGGCAAAAAAGAAACCTGATCAGCAACCCCCCAGAGGGAAATCCAATTGGATCAACCAAGAACTGGCTGCCCAAGCCACATCCCCTGCGAGGCAGGACACCGGAGCCAAGGCTGGATCTGTCCCTGCTCTACCGCCTCTTGACAGCGATGACGAAGGGGAAAACGACCCAATGGTGAGTCGCGAAATCCCGTCTTTTACCCTAGCTGCCAAACTTATAATCCCTAAATCAGGGGTGCAAATAAACTTAAGTGTGCTAATAGACTCTGGATGCACCCGATGTATTATTAGCTTACCCTTTGCTATGAAATTGGGCATACGAGCAAAATCATTCTCCAAACCCATGAGGTTTGAACAGGCTGATGGCTCCCTCATGGGAGGAATTCTCATCACACAAGTAACTGAACCCTTACGCCTAGAGATAGGTGCACACTGGGAGTTTATTCGCTTCCTGATGGCTCCAAAAATGGCTGAGGCGGTGATCCTAGGACTAGCCTGGTTAGACAAATGGAAGCCGTTTATCTGGTGGGAGAAAGGAGTGAGAACTATGAGACTACCTATAGGGCCTGACCCCCCCATTGATTCAACAGATATTACTGGGCATCTTAGGCCACCCAATGAGCGAGCGCACATGGCCGCCTCACTGACTCCAGGTGAACCAGTCATCCCCAAAGAATACTTGGACCTGGCGGAGGTGTTCAGTGAAAAAGAATGTGATGCCCTACCCCCTCACAGACCCAATGACTGCTCCATCGAACTGGTGCCTGGAGCCAAACTCCCACGTCCGAGGATGTATGCTATGTCCCCCCTCGAAATGGAGGAGATGCAGCGATATGTGAACAAGAACCTAGCGAGGGGTTTATTGAACGGGCCAAATCTTCCGTGGGAGCCCCTGTGTTGTTCAAAGAGAAAAAAGATGGGTCTCTTCGTCTCTGCGTAGACTACAAGGGACTCAATGCTGTAAGTGTGGAAAATAAATACCCCCTCCCCCTCCTAAAGGATTTATTGACCCATCTGGCTAAAGGGAGTGTCTTCACTAAGTTAGACCTAAGAGAAGCATACTACCGGGTGAGAATAAAGGAGGGAGACGAGTGGAAAACTGCCTTCAACTGTCCTATGGGGAGCTATCAGTTCAAAGTCATGCCATTTGGACTACAGGGGGCCCCAGCTGTATTCATGCAGTTGATCAATGAGGTTCTGCATGATCACTTGTACAAAGGGGTTTTGATGTATCTTGATGATATCCTAATATACAGTACAAATATGACTGATCACATAAAGCTAGTGAGAGAAGTGCTAAAGAAATTATTGAATGCCAAGCTGTATGTCAAATTGTCAAAATGTGAATTTCACCAAACCCAATTAGACTATCTTGGCTACCGAATTTCCAATAAGGGTATTGAAATGGATCCAGCCAAGGTAAAAACTATAATCGAATGGCAACCCCCAAGGACTCGCAAACAGCTCCAAAGCTTTCTGGGTTTTGCCAACTTTTATCGTCAATTCATCCCTTCTTTTGCCGAGATTGCCCTTCCTCTTACAGAACTACTCAAAACAGGCAAAGGAGGAGGGAAGCCACGACCGGGCCAACCACTAGCATGGACAATGAGCTGTCAAACAGCTTTTGAGAATTTAAAGAGACTATTTGCCGCTGAACCGGTTCTAAAGCACCCCTGCCCAGGGGAACCCTTTGTGATTCAAGCCGATGCCAGCAATGTGGCGGTTGGAGCAGTGTTACTTCAAAAGAACAAAAATGGGATCCTGCAACCCTGTGCCTACACCTCTAAGAAATTCACTGAGAGCGAGCGAAGATGGGCAATCTGGGAGAAAGAGGCCTTCGCAATTAGGTGGGCGCTATTGAACTGGCGACACTATCTAGAAGGGAGCAAGGTGCCATTTGAGGTATGGACGGATCACAAGAACCTAGAGGCACTGAAAACTCCTCGCAAATTGTCACCAAAGCAAGTACGGTGGGCACAGTACTTTAACCGCTTCAACTTCACTCTAAAGTACATACCAGGAGGAAAGAACTTTCTAGCTGATGCGCTATCCCTGTTACCCCAGTACAAAAGTGAACGAGAGCAGGTTAACGAGGCAATTATTCCCAATCCACAAACTGTCACTCAACTTACACCTCGCAGGGTCCCCAATCCGGATGACCCTGGAGTGAAGAAAATAAAACAAGAGCTCCTCACTGACCAATGGTTCAAAGATAATCAAGCGTCCCTAACATGCAGGGATGGCTTGGCTTACAAAGGGGGGAAGTTATATTTGCCAGAAGCGCTCCGTCTAAATGCTCTCAAACACAGCCACAATGTAAAGCAGGCTGGACACTTTGGATATTTGAAAACCCTACACCTCACCCGCCGGCAATTTTGGTGGCCGGGGTTGAAAAAGGATGTGGAAAACTTTGTAAAAAGTTGTACTGTATGTGCCACAACGAAAAGAATCCCGGGAAAAACTCCTGGGCTACTGCAACCCGTGGCAGACCCTTCTCAACCCTGGGAAGAAATAGCTATGGACCTTATAGTGGACCTAACTGAAAGTAGGGGAAATTACAGTACTTGGTACAATGGAAGGGATACCCATTGTCTGAAGCCACCTGGGTGAAATCTAGTGAAGTGAAAGCTGACAGATTGATCAAAAAGTTTCATGTTAAACACCCCAACAAACCGAAAAATAACCCTTAACCTATACTTATGTTTATATTCCAGGGTCTGTTCTTTTTGTAAGGAGGGCCGGATGTCAAGACTGCTAACATCGTATGTTCTTGCTTGCCATATATGAAGAAGCAAACCTGTTTTATTTAGCCGAGTAGCATTTCTAGAGTTAAGACAGATAGCAGTAGGTTAAGGGGTGGGAAAGTATGCAAGTTAACCATAACAATGTCTGGGCACAGTGTGGCCAAGGTCAGCTCAGCTGCAACGGGAGGGGCACCTCACGGTTCACATTAATTGGAGAATGTGATTGATGACTGTAAAATGAAGGAGTGAGTTATGCTTTGTTACAGATGCTTGGGGGAGGGAGGATTCAGTTTCTGGCTTAACTTTGTTAGTGCCGAAGCTATGCAGAATAATAAAAGATTCTTTTAGAGGAAAAAGCCTCAAAATTCTTTGAAAATCTGCTTTCTTTTGGAACCATGTCACCAGTGATGGCGAACCTCTTAGAGACCGAGTGCCCAAACTGCAACCCAAAACCCACTTATTTATCGCCAGGTGCCAGGTGGGCGTGGCTGTGGTGCTCATGGCAGAATGGGTGGGTGTGGCCAAGGTGGGCGTGGTCACCTCGATGTTGCTCGTGGGGAGGGATGCCTGTGGGGGCCGGACAGGGTTGGGGGAGATCCAGGGGGTCACTGGCAGGTGGGGCAGTGGGCAGGAGGCTCGTCCTGCGGGATGAGGCCAGGCAGGGCAAGGGTGCCATTGTCGCAGGGCAAGGCGATGCAGAGGCCAGGGCAGCTGCTGCCTGATACCATCGGCCCCCGCACACAGAGGCCAGCAAGTGCATGGGGGCCAACGGTGTCTGTCAGCAGCCACAGCCTGCCGGACCCTCAACCGGCGCACTCTGGGGCTCCGCAGCCCACCGCCAGCAGTTCACAGAAGCCGCCTCTGAGTTGGATGGCCGGCCAACAGCTGAGGAGGCGATACAGTGGGTCGTGCCCAGGAAAAGGAGAGCATGCGCGGCCAGTAGGGATGGGACGGGGGGGAGGGTAACCAGCTGTGCTGGGATGCATCTGGCCATGTGGGACCTCAGTGAGTAAGCAGACGGCTGTTTGAAGAGTGATGGTTGCCATCTCCAGGACAGGGCGCGAGTGCCCACAGAGAGGGCTCTGAGTGCCACCTCTGAGTGCCATAGGTTCGCCACCATATATACCATTTCAGACAAAGGGCTGTCCAGTCTCTTCTTAAAACCTTCCAGTGTTGGAGCATCCACCGCTTCTGGAGGCAGGTTGTTAATAATAATAATATAGTTGGAAGGGACCTTGGAGGTCATCAAGTCCAGCCAGGGGCTCCGTTCTTGGCATCAGCAGAGGCCTTTTGCAAAGATGACAAAAGACTTTGCAAATGTTGAATTTAATAACTGCAGCAATGTTACTTGTAGGTTTATATTGGAAGAAGAATTCGCTGCCTACTTTAGAAGAATGGATACTCAAAGTTTCCAATTTAGCAGAAATGGCAAAGATTTCTGCTTATTTAAAGGACCATACACAAGAAAAATTTATCATAGTGTGGAGAAGGTGGATAGATTATATTCAGAATAAATATGGAATTTTAAAGTTTCATTTATTTTATGATTAATTTTTTCTCTTTTTTTGAAGTAAGAATTATTATTTATAGAGTTTTATAATATTTGATTTATAGTAGATTTGTTTATCTTATTATTTTTAAAGTTTAAAGGGAGTTAAGGGTTATGTATGAATTTGTTTATTGTATAAATATTTTTTTGTTTTAAAAGTTATAGACTGTGTTTATTTTGTTTACAATAACCCTGTATTTTGCTCTGGGAAGCGGGGGGAGGGGGGTAGGGTGGGAGGGGATGGGTGGGATTAAGTAGGTCAGATATATAGAAATATTAATGTATAAAATAGATAGAGTAATTCAGAGGGGGGTGCCGCTTGGGTATTTCCCCTGAACTGTATCCGAAGAGGGATAAGAGGGGAGGAGGAAGGATGGAAGGAAATTGGTTGGGAGGAAGGGATGAGGGGAGAGATGAGAGGAGAGGAGAGAGGGAGTAGGGAAGGAAGGAAGGAAGGAAGGAAGGAAGGAAGGAAGGAAGGTTGAGAGGGCGGATGCAGTCGGGGGGAGATAGACGCGCGACACCTAAGGTTCTATTTTAAAGGTATTTTTCTCTTTTATTTTTTTTTCTTATATAATGTATGAAAGTATTATATGTATTGAAAATGTAAATAAAAATTTTTCAAAAAAAAAAAAAAGACTTTGCAAATGGAGGGAAGGCTTCGACGTTTCATCCCTTACAACCATTTGCAAAGCCGTTTGCTGCAAATCTCATCCAGGTCTCTGTTTGCAGAGAACAGAGGCCTCAAGTACCGTGAGATCTTGAGCTACTGATCTCGCGTGGTCTTGCAGTACTTTAGGCCTCCATTCTCTATGAATGCACTGAAGGCCTGAAGCACCAAAACAGGCCAAGAAAGCGAAGATGCTCTAGATCAGGGATCTTCAAACTTGGCCCTTTTAGGACTTGTGGACTTCAACTCCCAGAATTCCTCAGCCAGGCACACGTCCCAGCATGTTTGAAGAGGGGTGGATTTCAGTTCCCAGAATCCCCAACCAGCATGGCTTAAGACGGGTGGACTTCAACTCCCAGAATCCTCACCTAGCATGGCTGGCTGGGGCATTCTGGGAGTTGAAGTCCACCTGTCTTAAAGGGGCCCAGCTTGGACATCCCTGGTCTATGTATTTATTTGTTAAGGAAAGGAATAGAGTGTTGTTCAGAAATTTCTAATGAGTGTAAAGGTTGATAGGAGAGTCCAGGCCACCTAAAAGTTATAAAATAATAAAGCTAATCTTATCTTATATTATGGATTGCAAGTACAAATAAGAAAGGCAGAAAGTTCTAGCTAACTGAAACCGCAAGTAGAGATAATGTAAAACCTGACTATGACTATAACATGCAGACAGCCCAGGTTCGAATCTCAGAAGGGTATGTCTGGTTGAAAAGAACTAAAGAGTTTGAAATAGCTATTCCAGTTCTCCCTTAATTCTTTGCTAGCAATCCAAATTATATATATATATATATATATATATATATATATATATATATATATATATATATATATATATATATATATATATATATATATATGTTTTCTGAGGTTTTCGCGGGTATCTGTATGTAGGTCTTTGGTTGTTCGGGTTTTCTCCCACGTAAAATTGGAAGTGTCTTGGCGACGTTTCGACGAAGTCCCATTCGTCATCTTCAGGCTGGTGCTTTCAGCTTCGTGCCTCGAGCAGCAAAAGCTCTGAAAGCACAGCCTGAAGATGACGAATGGGACTTCGTCGAAACGTCGCCAAGACACTTCCAATTTTACGTGGGAGAAAACCCGAACAACCAAAGACCTACATATATATAATATATATATATATATATATGTTTTCTGAGGTTTTCGCGGGTATTTGTATGTAGGTCTTGGTTGTTCGGGTTTTCTCCAATTTTACGCGGGAGAAAACCCGAACAACCAAAGACACATATATATATATATATATATATATTATATATATATATGCTGGAAAATTTGCATAAAAATACGACTCCTGGGCATGTCTATGGTACAAATAAAATACGAACACCAGGAGAGTATAAATATAAAAATATACTTTACTAAAAGCTGCCAAGCTTTCGTTTGGAAACTCCAAACATCATCAGGGCTAAGGAGCCAGTAAACAATGATGACTTAAATGGGTTTTGCCGGCATCTGCACCCGGCTCATGGACCGCGTCACCGGTCCCGGCCGGTTAATTAGTGTTCCAGATGTTTCTTTATTACTCTCCTTACGCTTCCTTCTATGGTTCTTCCGGATCATTCCTTCCACTATCTCATTACTGGTATTCATCTCCTCCACCACCCCTTTATCCTTATTTCCTTCCATAGCACTGACCCTCCTCCCCTTTTTGTTTTGATTTTCCACCCTGGGGGCCTCTGTTTCTCCTCTATCAGTGTTACAAGCTTCCCTGGGCTCACAGGCGCTCCCCCACACACACGCTTTTCCCAATCCCTGCTCCACACCCTTTCTTCTCACTCTTCCACTGTCATGAGTAACTTTCATACGGGTGTTACATATTTGGGGGTCTATGCCCTCCTCCTCTGTCCTGGCAATCTTCGTGTCGACAGTTCTCCACCGTTCCATTTGTTTGCTGCGTGATCGGGTGCTTACCCCGTCTCTCAATTCATCCCTCCTCCCTATCGCACGCTCTTCCCCATTGCTGATAGGAACGGTATTCAGGCGGACACCAGGTCTCCAGATCTCTGCATTCTGATTCCCTGCGTTCTCACTCCCCTCTTCTGTGCTCGTCTTTGGGGGGACTTCAAAGTGTTCGTCCCGGGAGGGGGCTGTATTGTTAGGGGGGTATTCCTTGTCTGCAGGGAATCCAGGCAGAATTCTGTGTCTCTCCCTTTCACCGTATGCCTAGGCATTCGAGCCATGCTTTCGTTCTTCTTCCCCCCCCCTCTCACCCCCCACCCCCCCTACCCACAGCGTCAGGCTGCAGGCTCCTCGTGCTGGATCTTCCACACTCTCCACAGTTGTTGTTAAGTTCTGGGGGTGGGGGTCTATCATGATGATATTGGGGGAGGGGGAGGTCTTCCATCGGTGGATGATTACGTGTGTTTGACAGTGGTAGCCTCCTCAGACATTCATTAGAGCGGTATTGGTGTTGCTCTGGCGAAACGGGGGTGTCCCTGGAGTGTAGAGGGTTGGCCAAAGTTCCATCTATCTGTTCAGGATGGAGGCCAGGTATCCCGTCACGTTTACAGCTGTGCAAGCATTGTTCAGGCCGCTTATAATAATTGGTATGGTGTTTAAAATCCCATTTCCTCAATGCTTGTTGTGCTGGATGTAAGTCAATGTGACGATTAACCGCATCTTTGTTGGAATACCACGCCTCTTTCAATAGCCGGCCTCCCTTAGTGGCATCCTCAGACATAATGCGAACATTCCCAAAGTCAAACTGGTGGCCATGTTGTGCCATATGCATCCACAATTGAGAATGCTGCTCGCCCCTTCTTATAGCTAACTGATGTTCATGCAAGCGAGATCTTAAACGCTTAGCTGTTTCACCCACATAGTTGCCATCGCAGTTCTTGCAATTGATTTTATAGATTACTGCTGATCTATCCATGGCAGGGAGTGAGTCCTTGGGGCGAACGACTTTGGACCGTAATGTCTGATTGGGTCTGTGGGCCACTTCTATTCCATGGGGGGGCCAGCAGTCTGGCTGTTGCTTCCGAGACGTTATTAATGTATGGCAAAGAAACACGCATTCTTTGTAATGATGGTTCCTCTCTCTTTTGGTTGTTCCGGGACTGGGGTGTAAGACTGTACTGTCTGATAAACCTCAAAGGATACCCATTACGTTGACAAATCCGGAAAAGGTATTGCCTTTCTTTCTTCTTAAACTCCTCAGTGCTGCAGTGGGAGTCCACGCGCTTAAACAATGCTTTAATGCAGCTAGCTTTATGAGATACGGGGTGGTTGCTCCTATAGTGGAGTATTCTGTCCGTGTGGGTGGGTTTACAAAACACCCCTGTAAGTAACATCCCATCCAACTGACGGTATATTGACACGTCCAGGAAGGCTAGGTGACCTTATTTTTCTTCCTCCACTGTAAACTGGATGTCGGAGCAGATCGAGTTAAGTACTCTCATAAAGGTAGCTACATGTTGTTTTTTAACAACCACAAACGTGTCATCCACATACCGAACCCAAAATTTGGGTTGGTATAAGGCCATAGCCCTGTGTTCTAGCTATTGGAGTACTATTTCCGCTATAGTGCTAGAAATGGGGGAGCCCATGGGTGTCCTTTTAACTTGTTCGAAGATGGTACCCTGGAAAGTGAAATAGGTGGTAAGACATATTTCCACTAATCGCAGGAGGTCATCTGTCTGAAGGGAGTCCTGGTGGTGGCTCCCTTCTGTATTCCTCAAGTGCTCTCCCAGGGCTGAAATAGCTAAGTCCTGGGGGATGGAGGTGAAGAGGGAGGTAACGTCGAACGATACCATCCTCTCATCATCCTCCACCCTAAGGGTCTTAATTCTGTTGAGGAATTCTTCTGCAGAATTGACCGTTGTGGGGCTACCTTCCACAAGGTGGCCCAGACGAGTGCTAAGCCACTTCGCTAATCCCGATGTAGGGGTACCTATAAATGACACGATAGGGCGAAGTGGGGTGCCTTCCTTGTGGATTTTTGGGATATATATATATATCCAAATTTTCTTTTTCTGACAAAGAATTAAAGAATTAAATTGGGAGACTAAGATGACCATTTCGAGCTCATTCTGCTCTCTTCAGTTAGCCACACCCTTTATGGGATTCGAACCTGGGCAGTTTACATACTAGGCAGTGATTTAACCACCAAGCCACAGGCTCTCCTCCCTCTTTGCCAGCTGAGTCAAGGGAGTATGTGCAGGAAGTTTTTCAGACAGATGTCTAATTGATTACACCTGCAGTAATAGCAGTTAACTGCAGTATAGCAGTTAAAAAAATGTCAAGGTGTAATCAATTAGACATCTGTCTGAAAAACATATATATATATATATATATGTTTTCTGAGGTTTTTGCGGGTGTTTATATGTAGGTCTTTGGTTGTTCGGGTTTTCTCCCGCGTAAAATTGGAAGTGTCTTGGCGAGGTTTCGATGAAGTCCCATTCGTCATCTTCAGGCTGGTGTTTTCAGCTTCGTGCTTTGAGCAGCAATGTGTGGTCTTAGCTGTTTCTTCCTTTTAACTGCCAGTGGGGGTATGAAGTGATTGGGTGGGAGCTTGGCTGTGTTCTGATTGGGTGGAGGTGTGTTCTGAATGGTTAGGGGCTTGGCTGTGCTCTGATTGGCTGGGGGGGTGTTCTGTTTGGTTGTGCTCAGGTTAGTCTGAGTTGCAGAGGGGTTTAAGATTTTGGGCTGCCTTGCTATTTTTTGGCTTCGCGTTCGTGGTCATGCCTCCTCTTCATGGAGGGTGTCAGTTTGCTTCATGTATGGATTGGAGGGGTTTAAAGTGGCTAATGATGCAGCTGTGGTCTGGCTTCTGGTTTGTGGTCGTGCCTCGTCATCGGTGTGGCTTTGGGTTTGTTTTTTGCGTGGATGTGTGGTGGTGACATCCTGTGTGGTTTTTGTGAGTGTGGGTCTGGTATCATTTTTTGTGTTAGGGAGTCGTTTGTCAATAAGGGCGGGTTTCCAAATGGCTGGTAGGCGGGAGGTATCATCTCGCTTGTTCATGCTGTGTGGGCGTTTTTCTATCTCGATGGCTTCTCTGATTATTCTGTTATTAAAATGTTCACTTTTGGCAATGGTTCTGGTATACCAGAAGCCAGACCACAGCTGCATCATTAGCCACTTTAAACCCCTCCAATCCATACATGAAGCAAACTGACACCCTCCATGAAGAGGAGGCACGACCACGAACGCGAAGCCAAAAAATAGCAAGGCAGCCCAAAATCTTAAACCCCTCTGCAACTCAGACTAACCTGAGCACAACCAAACAGAACACTCCCCCAGCCAATCAGAGCACAGCCAAGCCCCTAACCATTCAGAACACACCTCCACCCAATCAGAACACAGCCAAGCTCCCACCCAATCAGTTCATACCCCCACTGGCAGTTAAAAGGAAGAAACAGCTAAGACCACACATTGCTGCTCAAAGCACGAAGCTGAAAACACCAGCCTGAAGATGACGAATGGGACTTCATCGAAACCTCGCCAAGACACTTCCAATTTTACGCGGGAGAAAACCCGAACAACCAAAGACCTACATATAAACACCCGCGAAAACCTCAGAAACACACACACACACACACACACACACACACACACACACACACACACACACACACACATATATATATATATATATATATATATATATATATATATATATATATATATTATAAGCGGCCTGAACAATGCTTGCACAGCTGTAAACGTGACGGGATACCTGGCCTCCATCCTGAACAGATAGATGGAACTTTGGCCAACCCTCTACACTCCAGGGACACCCCCGTTTCGCCCGATCAACACTAATACCACTCTAATGAACGTCTGAGGAGGCTACCACTGTCAAACACACGTAATCATCCACCGATGGAAGACCTCCCCCTCCCCCAATATCATCATGATAGACCCCCACCCCCAGAACTTAACAACAACTGTGGAGAGTGTGGAAGATCCAGCATGAGGAGCCTGCAGCCTGACGCTGTGGGTAGAGGGGAGAAGAAGAACGAAAGCATGGCTCGATTGCCTAGGCATACGGTGAAAGGGAGAGACACGGAATTCTGCCTGGATTCCCTGCAGACAAGGAATACCCCCACCAACAATACAGCCCCCTCCCGGGATGAACACTTTGAAGTCCCCCCAAAGACGAGCACAGAAGAGGGGAGTGAGAACGCAGGGAATCAGAATGCAGAGATCTGGAGACCTGGTGTCCGCCTGAATACCGTTCCTATCAGCAATGGGGAAGAGCATGCGATAGGGAGGAGGGATGAATTGAGAGACGGGGTAAGCACCCGATCACGCAGCAAACAAATGGAACGGTGGAGAACTGTCGACACGAAGATTGCCAGGACAGAGGAGGAGGGCATAGACCCCCAAATATGTAACACCCATATGAAAGTTACTCATGACAGTGGAAGAGTGAGAAGAAAGGGTGTGGAGCAGGGATTGGGAAAAGCGTGTGTGGGGGGGAGCGTCGGTGAGCCCAGGGAAGCCTGTAACACTGATAGAGGAGAAACAGATGCCCCCAGGGTGTAGAATGAAAACAAAAAGGGGAGGAGGGTCAGTGCTATGGAAGGAAATAAGGATAAAGGGGTGGTGGAGGAGATGAATACCAGTAATGAGATAGTGGAAGGAATGATCCGGAAGAACCATAGAAGGAAGCGTAAGGAGAGTAATAAAGAAACATCTGGAACACTAATTAACCGGCCGGGACCGGTGACGCGGTCCATGAGCCAGGTGCAGATGCCGGCAAAACCCATTTAAGTCATCATTGTTTACTGGCTCCTTAGCCCTGATGATGTTTGGAGTTTCCAAACGAAAGCTTGGCAGCTTTTAGTAAAGTATATTTTTATATTTATACTCTCCTGGTGTTCGTATTTTATTTGTATATATAGGAAGTTTTTCAGACAGATGTCTAATATGTATATATATGTTTTCTGAGGTTTTCGCGGGTGTTTGTATGTAGGTCTTTGGTTGTTCGGGTTTTCTCCCGCGTGAAGTTGGAAGTGTCTTGGCGACGTTTCGACGAAGTCCCATTCGTCATCTTCAAGCTGGTGTTTTCAGCTTCAGTTTTCAGCTCGAAGCACGAAGCTGAAAACAACAGCCTGAAGATGACAATTGGGACTTCGTCGAAACAGAATACTAAAGATAGAAGCATGATTCCTGGGTGTGTGCATATTATGAATAAAATTTGATCACCAGGAAAAGTTAAAACGTTAAAAGTTTTAATATAAAACAAAAGTTTTAAGTATAAAATGTTAAAAGTTTTAAAAAATTAGCAACCTAGCTTTCTTTGGCTCCTGCCAACTTCATCAGGATGTACATAAATCAATGGGAGTAAACATTTATATGTGAGTTAACGCCTGCGCGCGGCTACTGGACCGCGTAATGGACCCAGGTCAGCCAATCATAGCATTAGTTGTGATTGCTGCATAACTGAGTGACTCATCTACTTGTATCACACGTCCCTCATCAAAGTTAAAAGAAGCTTCCGACTCTCCACTCATCCATATCTGATGTGTGTGTGTGTGTGTGTGTGTGTGTGTGTGTGTGTGTGTGTGTCTTGGCGTATTCGGGTCTTTTCCTATGTAAGATTGAGAGTATCTTGGTGATGTTTCGACGAGGTCCCACTCGTCATCTTCAGGCTGGGGTCTTTGGCTTCGTTCTTGTGCGAGCAAAGTGTGATCGGAGCTGCCATCTTTCTATAAATATTGGTGGGGGTGTGTGGAGTGCTGGCTGAGTTGCTGTAGGTGGGTTGGTGGGCTGTGTTGGAGTTATTGTTTGCAGATTGTTTGGTTGTTTCGTAACATCCTGAGTAGCTGAGGTGCTGGCTGTGTGCCCATTAGTCTTTTGTGTTGTAACGACCTGGGTAATGGGCTGTGTGATGACATCCTGAGATCTAGTGTAGTGATATCCTGAGTTCTGTGTTGCAACATGCTAGGTGGTTGGCTGTGTATATATATAAAAGAAATGCATGTCCCAATTATGTGGCCGTGATGCGAGGACTACTTGCACGTGCAACCTATTGAGGAACTTTTGAGCCAGGTGACCCAAAATGAAAAAGTCCAACGGCTTAATTCCCAGTTCTGGAAGGGACCTTGAAGGTCATCTGTCCAACCCTGCCAACCCCACCCCCTTCTAGCACTGAGGACATTAGCTTAGTAAAATAATGAAGCCTTTCAAGGGATGGGAAGGAGAAGCCCTTTGCGAGGCCCCCCCCCCAAAAAAAGAGCCAGGATGAGGAAAAGAAGACCGACTGGATTAAGATATGGTGGAATATTCAAAGAATTTTTAAAAGAAGGATAAAATTTACTCCACAATTGTTTTTGCTTGGTATTGTTTCTGATTGTGACAGTAAAGAAACAATATTAATGTTAAATTTAATTACAGCGGCTAGGTTGTTAGTAGGGCAATATTGGAAGAAGGAATCTTTGCCTACTTTGCAAGAATGGTTTTTTAAAGTTTCTTACTTAGCGGAAATGGCAAAGATTTCGGCTTTCTTGAAAGATCAATCGCAAGAGAAGTACCTTTTGGTATGGAAAAGATGGATAAATTTTATACAATATAAGTATGATATAAAAATATTATTTAGCTTTTGAATAATTTATATTGAAAGTTTAAGATATTTTTTAGATATTCTTTTTTTTCTATTTTTTTTCTTCTTTTTTCTTCTTTTTCTTGTTTCTTTTCTTTTTCTCTTTCTGCTTTTTAAATATTGGTGTTAAAGTACTTTATAATTTGTTTAATTATTGTAACTAAATTTGTATATGGTTTATTTGTGTTTAAAATTTTTTCTTTTAAATTTTAATTAAGCCTGTATTCAGCTCTGGGAAGGTTGGGGGAGGGTTGGGGTGGGTTGGGAGGGTTTGGGGAAGGGAACTTTTTTTGTAAAATTTTAAAAAAATTTCAATTAAAAAAAAAAGAAAGAAAAGAGAGACCGACAACTTGACAGAGTTTCTTTCTTTATTTAAAACAAGGGTCTCCAACCCCGGGTCCACAGACCGGCACCGGTCCACACCATGCCAGAAACTGGGCCACACAAGCAAGCGAAGCATCCCATCTGCGGGATGCAGGCAGCATGCGAAACCACACATCCTCTGGTCTATAGAAAAACCTCTCTCCATGGAACTGATCCTTGGTGCCCAAAAGGTGAGGAGGGGCACTGATTTAAAAGATTCTTATGACTGCCCACCTTCAAACCCAACACTGGTTAACTTGCCACAAGAAACCCCATAATGTTTTTCAGTTTTAAAACTTCTCGTAAATTCAACGCTTGTCTCAGCCACAACATAACCTCCGGTAATTTTTAGATTCCCTGCAGTTTGATCCCCCGGTCTAATCAAATGCCTGCCTTCGGTTACCCCAAACTCCGTCTCTGTCCCTTCCCAACTTAAGTGGTCAGTCCCAGCAGACTCTCGCTGAATTCCCAGAGCTTCTTGGCCATGTGGTCATCACAGGCCTGTGGCCAGGGCACTTTTGGCCGGCAGTCCGCAAAATACCGTCCGCTCAGCCTCTCGATGCCCTCCTCGGTCGCACAGTAGATGGTGGTCTGGGCACCAGCGTTGCAATCTCGTCTGAACAGCTTCATGAATCCAAACACCCGAAATACCCACCATGGAAAGGAGCGACCAAGTTCGGTTCTAACAGATCCTGAAAGCAAAAGAGGGTTGGTTGTGTGAACGGCCTGGGAAGGAAGGAAGCACCTTCTGAGGTGACCCAGGAGGAGAAGGAGAAGGAGAAGAAGGAGAAGAAGGAGAAGAAGAAGAAGAAGAAGAAGAAGAAGAAGAAGAAGAAGAAGAAGAAGAAGAAGAAGAAGAAGGAGAAGAAGGAGAAGAAGAGAAGGAGGAGGAAGAGGAGAAGGAGGAGGAGGAGGAGAAGAAGAAGAGGAGGAGGAGGAGGAGGAGAAGGAGAAGGAGAAGAAGAAGAAGAAGAGGAGGAGGAGGAGGAGGAGAAGAAGAAGAAGAGGAAGAGGAGGAGGAGGAGGAGAAGGAGAAGGAGAAGAGGAGGAGGAGAAGGAGAAGAAGAAGAAGAAGAAGAGGAGGAGGAGGAATAAGAAGAAGAAGAAGAGGAGGAGGAGGAGGAGAAGAAGGAGAAGGAGAAGAGGAGGAGGAGGAGGAGGAGGAGGAGGAGGAGGAGGAGGAGGAGGAGGAGATCCCGATTGAACTCTTCACACAATGCTCGTTTTCCATTTGGCAGCCTTGTGGCAACTTCTAAATATTTCTTGGAAGACCCAACGCTGAAGTGAGTGGGTGATGCTGCAAAGGGAGTGTTTCTCTCTGTGTGTATGTGTGACTCTGTGTGCATCTATGAGGTGCATTGCACACTACCTATGCCACTGCGCTCTGCCCCAGCTGTAGCTTCTGAATGCTCTTCAAGGGTAGCCCCATGTAGAGCACGTTGCAGAAGTCTAGCGGTGAGAAGACTAGGGCTTGAGTGACTGAGTGTAGAGAGTCCTGATCCAGGAAAAGCTGCAACTGGCACACAACACGAAGCTGTCCAAAGGCTTTCCTAGTCACGACTGCCATTTGCTCCTCAAGTCCGGAACCACCAAGTTACTGGATCTGTCCGGAGCAGTGCTACCCCATCCATAATGCTAAGATCCTGGATCTTGGGGCTCTGTGCACCTAAAGCCAACTCGGTCTTGCCAGGGTTCAGCCGAAGACTTGTCAGAACTGCCATCCTTTGCTCGCATGTATGCTTCACTAGATGCCAGTCTGCCATAAGGCATGGGGGGGACAGAGCTGTGAGAAGATGAGGGGGAAAGCAAAAATGATCTTCATGCAGTCTGCAGACCTGGGAATGGAATGCAACGCCTCTCCTTCTACCCGTCCGTTGCAGGGAGGGTGTCAATAGTCTGGCTAAGGAATCCAACAAAAGGATCCCGCAAGGCAGTTAAGAAGGCAAGAGAAGCACCCACCAACATGTAGAGGGGGAG
The DNA here is from genome assembly GCF_016545835.1 of Crotalus tigris. Lineage (NCBI taxonomy): Eukaryota > Metazoa > Chordata > Lepidosauria > Squamata > Viperidae > Crotalus > Crotalus tigris. Next base: position 486,169 of record NW_024097495.1, on the reverse strand, counting down.
GGCCACTTCTTCCGATCGCTAGAGAGGGTCCGTGTCACCACCGGCTGCGTTCCAGAGTGCGTTTCCAGGCTCTCACGGTCCATGAAGGGCTTCTTGGCATTCCATTTCCCCCCTAAACCTCCCCCCGTTAAGATGTTGAGACCACGGTAAAAGAGCAACTAAGATGATCCAAGGCCTGGAGACTAAAACATATGAAGAACGGCTGTGGGACTTGGGTTTAGCCAGTCTCTAGAAAAGAAGGAACAGGAGAGATATGATAGCAGTGTTCCAATATTTTGGGGGGCTGCCACAAAGAAGATGGGGTCACGTTATTCACCAAAGCACCAGAAGGCAGGAGAAGAAACAACGGTTGGAAACTCATCAAGGAGAGAAGCAACCTGGCATTAAGGAGAAACTTCCTGACAGTGAGGACAATCAACCAGTGGAACAGCTTGCCACCAGAAATTGTGGCTGCTCCATCATTGGAGATTTTTAAGAAGAGACTAGCCATTCACCTATCTGAGATTGTATAGGTTCTCCTGCTTGAGCAGGGGGCTGGACTAGAAGACCTCCAAGGTCCCTTCCAGCTCTAGTCTATTCTACGGCAAGTTGATTAGTGATAGAAGCTAGCAGGCATCATAATGATTCAATTTTGAGAGACAGTTACCAAAACATCTTCTAATATGACTAACAAAACTAATGTTCTGTATATCTCTATTTTCTCTTCCCTTTCAGGCGTAACTCATTTTCCAAGGCGGGGAGCAGAATGTCAGAGCTGCCATTCTTTGCTCGCACGTAAACTTCCCTAGATCCCAGTCTGCCATAAGCCCGGGGGGGGGGAGCTCTGGGAAGACACAAAAAAACAAAAAATGATCTCTTCCTGCTGTCCCTGGGCATGGAGGGCAACGCCTACCCATCTAACCAACTGTTGCAGGGACAGTTATCAAAACATCTTTTTTGAAGTGACTGGAGAACGGGGACATAACAGAGGGGTGGAATGGAGAAGAGAAAGTTAATCAAGGAATCTTTGCCCGGAAACCTTTAGATCCAGCTTTGCTACTGTACTTTGCTATTACTTTCAGTAAAAGTAACCTTTTCACAATGAATGGAGTTGAGGGTGTTTCTTTCCTAACAGGCTTGACCGCCACCCATCCAGAACTAAAGAAATTAAAGTCCTGGCTCTTGGGGCCATATGCACTCAAAGCCATTTGGTCTGGATCTAGGACAACTCGCCGTGGCAAACTCACTGTAGCCATCTCGACACGGCCAAATCGCCGTGGGAAAATTCTACGCAGGATAATTCAACACATTAAATGTTACCCACCATTGTTATTTCCTTTTTTGTCAATGTTGAGTTGGCTGTGGTGAACAGTCCTATTCCGATTTAGTCTTGCCAAGGTTCAATTGAAGCCTAATGTCCCCCATCCAGGCCTCCACAGCCTCCAGGCACTGCTAGAGGGCAGCCAAGCAACACATGGGTCACAAAAGTTGAGATATAGTCCTGACTATCATCGACATACTGACGATACCTTAAGCCATGGTGATGGATAATCTCGCCCAGCGGCTTCATGTAGATACTAAAGAGGAGGGGGGAGTACAGAACCCTGTGGTACACCACAAGATAGTGTGGTGTACCCTAACCCTAACCCTATCAATACCCATGGAGAAAAGAGCTGAACCAGCACAAGACTCTGCAACCGAGCCCCAGCCCTCTCCCTGCAGCTGGCCCCAAAGGATACCACACTCGATGGCATCAAAAGCCACTGAGAGGTCAAGGAGAGCAGGCATGGATGCCCCAGCCCCATCCTGCTCTTGCCAGAGGTCATTGACAAGCACCACCAATGCCCTTTCCGTCCATAACTGGGCCTGAATCCTGGCTGAAAGGGGTCCAGATGCTCCGTTTCATCCAGGACCCTCTGGAGCTGTCAGCCCACCACCTTGTCCCAAAAATTCCTTAAAAAGGGGAAGATTGGAAATGAGACAGAAGTTGTCCCAGCCAGTAGGATCAAGCGATGGTATTTTGAGGAGGGGGGCAAATGAGGGCCTCCTTAAAGATTTCTAGAAATGTCCCTCCTGAAGTGATATATCAGGGGTGGCGAACCTACGGCACTCAGAGCCCTCTCTGTGGACACCCGTGCCGTTGCCCCAGCCTCACCTCCCCCATGACCCCCTCCTCACCAGCAACCCCACTGGAGGAGAGTCGCCCCCGAGCATGGCCGACACGGAGCAGCGCAGCCAAGGACATGGCAGCCAGGCAGCATAGACAAGACTCTGCCCTCACACCCCATTGTGCACAGCTGATGCTGCAGAGCGTGGGCAGAGGGTGTGGCCGCCATAGTGCTGCTGGGCTGCCTGGGCGATCTGCAGCGGGCCCTGGAGGTGGTGAGTGGCCCTGTGGGCAGGTGGGGTGGAGTACGGGGCGGGGCAGGGGAGGGAGCAGGGGCGGGGCCAGTTTTGGGGCCCTTGGTCTCTAAAAGGTTCGCCATCACTGTGATATATTAACCACTGCTTGAAATCACATGCTGGTCACCATCCTGGAGGCTTTTACTGTCCAGGAAGAACAAAGAATGTAACTGGATCCATAAGGGGAAACTAAAGTAATTAATACAGTGGAGAAATTATCCAATAGCAGAAGCGAGATGGATCAAACCCCACAACATCAGAGCAGAAAGTTTAATAAATAGATTTCATGCAAAGCATCTCCAGAAACCAGCCCCCCCCCCTTAAGTAGGAAGCTGAGAAAAAAGAATGGCTTTACTATTTTTCAGGTACCTTCCAGGTCAAATTTAAAGCATGTTTTTGCTGGTCTGACTATTATTATTTCCCAGCTTGCCAACAAACTTGGGGGGAGGGATAGGGGACCGGAATGTAGACTTCAAAAGATCAAGAAAGCAGACCATAAGAACCAAGGCTGGTTCACCAGATGTCTGGCCAGACCCAAGGACACTTTCTCATAACCATATTTTCCCTCCTAATTGGGCAACGTGACCTGACCAAGAAGGAGGAGGGGGAATTCTATACTTTTACTATATGGGGCTTGGGTGGGGTTTTGCCAAGGCTGATTTTGCTTGCATGCGTGCCGTAATGATGTTGTTAGCCCCGTCTTTGACACACGTAACCAAAAAAATGAGGCACTTCGTCAGGAACGGAGAACATCCAGTTTATTTCACAAACGTAAACGGAATAAAGTCAGCACTGACTAGCTGTTAACCCTAAGTGTTTTTATACATAAGCTGGAACCCTTCCTAGCCCACACCCCTGTCACCGCCCATACACCGCCACCCACCTACGGACCGCCCCACACCTCCAAACTTGCTGCATCATGATGACTGAACGCTTCCCGACGACCCGGCCGCTTCCCGTTGCTTCGAGCTCTTCCCGAAGCTTCTGCCGTCTTCTTTCGACTCTTTGAAGATGTCCCGTGGCCACTATTGAGTACGCATGCGTTGGATTGCCTGTTCTGTCCTTCACGCATGCGCGGCTCTAGAAATCATGATTGCATGCCGGGCCGGCTTCTGCGCATGCGTGGCCACCGGAACGATGTCGGGCCGACCGGACGTCACACAGAGTGGCGAGTGCCTTGCTGCCGCAGGTAGGTTCAGCAGTTGGTTGCAGCACGGCCCGACATACTGCCCCCCTTTCACCACGGTTCCCCCTGGGAAACAAACAAATATGTTATACCTGTATCTTTACCCCTTTTTGTCCACTCCCGCTACCCCACATAGTCCCGGCTTTTCTGGGTTTTCCACATGGAACTGATTGATTAATTTAGGGGCTTGTACATCATCTGCCCGTACCCAGGTAGCTTCTGCCAAAGGATAGCCCTTCCACTTAATTAAATAATATAGCTTGCCTCTCTGATTACGGGAATCGAGTATCTTCTGCACTTCATAATGTTCATCTTTAATAGGGCCTGGTCTAGTGTCCATTTGGTATGAATGGACTGGTTTAAGCAAACTACAGTGAAATACTGGGTGCACCTTTCCTAGCAGTCGGGGTAATTGCAGTTGTACGGTTACAGGATTAATAATCTTTACAATTTTGAACGGGCCAATATATTTAGGTCCCAGCTTTTTACACGGGATTCTTAATTTCAGGTATTTGGTGGACAGATACACTAGCTGACCCAACATATATGGTTTGCAGGGCTGTCGTTTTTTGTCTGCTTGTGACCTCATCCTTCGTCCATATTCTATTAACGCCGTTCTTGCGGCCTTCCATGCTCCTGACACCCATTGGATCCACTCTCTTGGCAGATATGGTTGTGCCCCCGAATCCTTACACTCAGGTATGGGAACGAACTCCTTCCCTGAAACCACCTTAAAAGGCGCAAATCCCGTACTGGTATGTACTGCGTTATTATACGCCACTTCCGCAAATACCAGTAGGTCTGCCCAGTTGGTTTGTTGATAGGATACATAACTCCTCAGATACCTTTCAACAGCTGCATTTGCCCGCTCAGCAGCCCCATTGGTGGCAGGGTGGTATGCCGTACTGAGCCCCTGGGACGTCCCTAGTAACGTGGTAAAGCCCTTCCAGAACTTTGCAGTAAATTGAACCCCCCGGTCAGATATTATTCGCCGAGGAGCTCCATGGATCCGGTATATATGAGTCAGAAACATGTATGCTAACTTCCGAGCAGTGGGTAACTTTCGACATGGAACAAAATGTGCCTGTTTCGAGAACAGATCGATTATTGTCCAAATAATCGTATATCCTCTACTGTTCGGCAAATCTACTATAAAATCCATGGCAATATCTTGCCATGGATGCTCAGGGTTCGCCACCGACTGTAATTGTCCCACTGGCCTTCCTGGCTGAGTTTTACAGGTGGCACATACTGTACATGCCTTTACATAGTGTTCGACATCTTTTCTTAACGTAGGCCACCAAAATTGGCGTCTAATTAGGTGTAACGTCTTGATGAACCCAAAATGCCCTGCTAACTGTGAGTCATGACATCTCTGAAGAACTTTAGCTCGTAACACCGATGGAACATATAACTTCCCTCCGAACCATACCAAACCGTCTCTCTGAGTTAACAAGGTACGGTGACTCTGAAACCACGAATCTTGGGGCAATGCCGCCTTCAACTCCGATTCAAGATCCTTGGAATTAGGACGGGACCGTAGTTTACCCACTCCCTGGGTATATGGTGGCAATATAGCTTGTACTATGTCTTCCCTTTGACTCTCATATTGAGGTAACCTAGACAAGGCGTCCGCCAGGAAATTTCGGCCCCCAGGTACATATTTAAGTTGGAAGGTGAACTGCTGAAAGTATTGTGCCCAACGGACGTGTTTAGGGGCTAACCGTCGGGGCGACTGTAATATAGCCAGGTTTTTATGGTCCGTCCATATTTCGATCTCATGTTTAGCCCCTTCCAGAAAGTGCCGCCATGTTGCCAAAGCCCACTTAATAGCAAAGGCCTCCTTCTCCCATATAGCCCATCTTCTCTCAGTTTCTGATAACTTGCGCGATGTATAAGCGCAGGGCTGTAGCTCACCCTTAAGATTTCGTTGTAACAATACAGCCCCCACCGCCACATCACTTGCATCTGCCTGGACAATATACTGTTTCTCGGGATCGGGATGTAGTAAAATGGGCTCTTTGGCAAACAACGCCTTTAAATGTTCAAATGCAGCTTGACTTTCCTTAGACCACGCTAATGGTTGACCAGGCCGTACCCTTGTCGGGGAGTTCCGTGTTTTCAACAACTCTGTGAGTGGCAAAGCCACGCGGGCAAAATGAGGAACAAACTGCCTGTAGAAATTCGCGAATCCTAAAAAGCTCTGCAACTGGCGTCTCGTCCGAGGCGCCTGCCACCCAAGTACTGCTTTTACCTTTCCTGGATCCATTTCTATTCCCGCAGCAGATATCTTATACCCCAAATATTCGATACAGGTTTTATGGAACTCGCATTTCGAGAGCTTCACGAACAGCTGAGCCTGGAGGAGTTTGCGTAACACCTCTCTAACCAATTGTATATGTTCCGCCATGGTTTTAGAATAAATCAAAATATCGTCTAAATAGACTAATACCCCTCTATATAAATGTTGATGCAACACCGCATTAATGGTCTGCATAAATACCGCCGGCGCTCCTTTGAGCCCAAACGGCATGACGGTAAACTGGAAACTCCCTAAAGGGCAGTTAAATGCGGTCTTCCACTCATCCCCTGGTTTTATTCGAATGCGATAATATGCCTCCCTTAAATCCAGCTTAGTAAACACCCTCCCTTGGGATAAATGAGACAGCATGTCCTTCAGCAGGGGTAATGGATACATGTTTTCTGTGCTTACCGCATTCAACCCCCTAAAATCCACGCAAAGCCGTAATCCTCCGTCCTTTTTCCCTTGAAATAACACCGGAGCCGCAATCCGTGATCGGGCCGGCTGTATAAACCCCCGCTCTAAATTTTTATCGATATATTTTCGTAGCTCCTCTAACTCCTTAGGGGACATGGGGTACATCCGAGGCTTTGGCATTTTTGCCCCGGGTATGATATCTATAGCGCAGTCGGTAGGACGATGGGGCGGCAACGCATCACACTCTCGCTCGCTAAACACGTCCTGTAAATCCTCATATTCCACAGGAAATAACCGGGTACCTCCACCTGTGTCCACCGCTACTCTGATTCTTTCCTCCAGCCGTGGACTACCTTGTGGGGATTGTACCTGCGGTTCCTCACCCTCACTGCCTGGGGGTCGAGGGCCTACTGCTAACCTTATACGGCGACATCCCCCTGCCCACCAGATAACTGGTTGCCATCTGTCAAGCCATGCCAACCCCAAGATCACGTCCTCGGTCATTGAGGGGATGACTATAAAACGCAGCAATTCCCAGTGTTCCTGCATCTCTAAGCGCACCAGTTCCGTTACATAGGATGCCGGTGCCCCACCTAGTAAGGACCCATCCACTTGTTCAAAATTGATGGGTCGAGATAATTTAACCAATCGAAGTCCCAACGCATCCGCCACTTTTCTATTGATCAAACACCGGGTACACCCTGAATCTATTAATGCTTGACATTCTATGCGTTGTTTGGACTTACAATCCCCTAGGCGGATTGGCACGGTGAATGGAACCACCGGATTACTTACCATGGGATCTTGTTCCGGATCCTCCTGGTCACACCTCTCGGGAACTACCTCCGGGGTGGCAACCGCCACTACAGGTATAGCCTTATAAGGGGTGCTGCCTTCATCCTGCAAAGCCCTCAATTGATCTTTTCCTCGGAACGGGGTAACCTCCTGCCTTCTCATTCCTAAAGCTGTCTGTCCCGGAGTTGAACCTCGTCCAGGTGTAGTTGGGCACTGGGCTGCCCGATGACCCGGTTTATTGCACCTAAAACAACGAAACGTCCCTCTTGGTGCCCCGGGCGGAACTGGTTGAACTGGAACTCCCGACAGTCCTGGTTTGTTGGTTGTTTGCTGAGGCGGCGCCGGAGGAGAGACGGCTGTTACCGGTCTGATTTCCTGTAACCCTGCATAGAGTTCGGTCACTGTCCTGTACCAATCAGACAACCGAGATGGCACACCTCTCATCAGGCAAGCCTGTTGGAGTTCCACATCGAGTCCATGCCTGAAATGATGTACCAACAGCTTCTCAGGCCAAGATCGTAGTCAGCCTGCTACCCTCTGGAAGTCCTTAATAAACTCTCTCACCGGCCTACCTGCCTGCCTCAGTGTCACTATTTCCGTCTCCGCTCTCTGCGTCCTGGTGGAATCCTCGAATCGCAATCTCAGAGCCTCCAGGAAGGCACCTATGTCGGCCAACTCACTGGCGTGCTCTCCGAAGAGGTCAGCCGCCCATGCAGCCGCCTCACCTTGCAAGCTAGCGGTCACCGCTACCACCATAGCCCATTGGGAGGAGTAATATCCTGCGAAACGGTCCAAATGATTCAGCACATGCCCTAAAAACATGGCCAATTTGTCCGGATCCCCATCAAAAAGAATCCCGATTGCTGGAGGGGTCCATGGTATACCCGTGGGCCAGGCTACAGCCTGCTGGCCACCATGCTGAGGGCCCATGCCAGTAGAATGCCGGCCAAGGTCCCCGGGTCCCAAGGGTAGGGACACAGGGGTGGTAGCTATGGGTCCCATTCGCGCACCTCCATGTCCTCCTTGTTGCAACGGCACCGTTGACCCCCGCAACTGTGGGCTACCCAGACGGAATCCGGATGACTCCTCAGGGCGATGAGCGGCCACCCCCTGTCTGGGAAGGAACCCTGGCTCCCCAAACCTAGCCTTTAATACATCGAGGGTATACTGCCCTGGAGTGGTAGAGTAACTCCAGTCAGCTCCATCGTCGCCGACCACTCTCCTCTCCCTCCAGCCCATCGCAGAGCCCCCGTTATCCTGTATGGACCGACGCTCGGTGTCTTTTCGTTGGGACGTGGAACTCAGTCCCCAGCCAGCCGCCTCTGGTAATACCGGCCTCTGCTTAACCCCAGGGTCCACATCCCCCAGCAGCGAAACACTTTTCTCCTTCGGACGAACAACTGGTCCTTCCGTGGCTGCCCCTGGATCCACTGACGTGCCAGGGTCCTCCGACTGCTCAAGGACTTCCTCCAACACCCCAATCTCCTGGACACCTTCGGCCATGTTGCCTGTAGTCCGCTCCACGGTAAAGCCAATAAAGGAGCCTAAGATGAGTGCTGACTTACTGTTAGCCCCGTCTTTGACACACGTAACCAAAAAAATGAGGCACTTCGTCAGGAACGGAGAACATCCAGTTTATTTCACAAACGTAAACGGAATAAAGTCAGCACTGACTAGCTGTTAACCCTAAGTGTTTTTATACATAAGCTGGAACCCTTCCTAGCCCACACCCCTGTCACCGCCCATACACCGCCACCCACCTACGGACCGCCCCACACCTCCAAACTTGCTGCATCATGATGACTGAACGCTTCCCGACGACCCGGCCGCTTCCCGTTGCTTCGAGCTCTTCCCGAAGCTTCTGCCGTCTTCTTTCGACTCTTTGAAGATGTCCCGTGGCCACTATTGAGTACGCATGCGTTGGATTGCCTGTTCTGTCCTTCACGCATGCGCGGCTCTAGAAATCATGATTGCATGCCGGGCCGGCTTCTGCGCATGCGTGGCCGCCGGAACGATGTCGGGCCGACCGGACGTCACACAGAGTGGCGAGTGCCTTGCTGCCGCAGGTAGGTTCAGCAGTTGGTTGCAGCACGGCCCGACAGATGTACTCAATAAAGTTTTACATTAAGAGTTCAGAAAGCCTCAAAAATGTTTACTTGGTTGGGTTCGTCAGTCAGAATCTTGACATTGATGATAAGTCGATTTTTCCAAGGGCGTTGTAACTTTGAAAGGTCACTAAATGGATGGTTGTAAGTCAAGGGCTACCTGCAATCAGAAGCCTGATTTCAGTTACCCCAAACTCTGTCTCTGTCCCTTCCCGTGTGGAGTGGTCAGTCCCAGCAGCATCTCGCTGAATTCCCAGAATATCTCAGCCATCTGGTCATCGCGGGCTTGTGGCCAGGGCACCTTCGGCCGGCAGTCCACGAAATACTGCCCACTCAGCCTCTCGATGCCCTCCTCGGTGGCACAGAAGATGGTGGTCTGGGCGCCTGTTTTCCAGTCTTGGAGGAATGGCTTGATGGGCCAAATCAGCCAAATTACCCAACGGGGGTGGGAGTGAGCCATTTCGGTTTGAACAAATCCTAAAAACAAAGGCTGTGAGACCAGGGCGGGGATGGAAGGTTGTCTGGATTTTTTGGCAGGGCGGAGGTCCCATATGAACTCTTCGCTCAGCACCTGTTTCCCCAAGGGATCACGGGCGATTTGGGCAACGCAGATTTTTCAGAAGCGCAAGAGGTGATGTTGAGTGACAACGGGATGTGTTTGTATTTGCGTGTGCACGTGTGCTGCTTTGCACACACAAATCCATTGCAGTCGGGTGGCTAATACATTCAAATAAACAACATTAAATAATAATGTTTTGATAGAATATTTGTAGCTCAGGGATGAAGTGTGGGGTCTTTAGTCCACTCTGAGTTTGGCTGTTTTCTTGTAGGTTAGTTTCATTACCCAACTAGGTTACATCATGTGGCATTTATGGAGAGGAGGAGGAGGAAAGAAGGAGGAGGAGGAGCAAAGGGAAGAGGAAGGATGGGAGGAACAGAAAAGGCAGAGGGAGGAGGACAAAGAGGAGCAATAGACTGGAGAAAGCCTCATCCCTGTCTTAGGCAGGAGGTTAGACTAGAAGACCTCCAAGGGTCCTTCCTACTCTAAGATTCTTGGATTCTATTAGCTCCTGGACCCAGGAGGGTGAGAGACGTCTCCCTCCACAGCTGAGCCCAATGGAGGAAACTCTCGGGGTGGCTCTGCAGAGGGGGTCAAGGGAGCCCCCAGTGGGAGAGAAATGCCCGGTGGAGCCCCAGACAGACCTGGGGCAGGTGTCTCCATATGGGGCTTTTTGGAGCCGGCCTTCCACTCACCTGGATCAACCGCGTAGCAGGTGACGTTGGTTCCTTCCAGCTTGTTGGCCAACTCTCGCGCATGGAGAATGTTGGCTAGTTTGCTGTTGCAGTATGATTTAGTGGCCTGCCATATCCCCTCCGCCGGCTTGTAGATTTTCCGAACGTCGATCTTCCCAAAGGAATGCATACTCGAGGCCAAGATTATGACCCGGCTCGGGGCACAGTGCTTCAGCCGGTCCAGGAGCAGGTGGGTCAGCAAGAAGTGGCCCAAGTGGTTGACTTGGAAGGCCAGGTCAAAGCCATCAGCTGTTTGGCCAGCCTTAAAGACCCCTGCCAGAAAAAATAATTACAGGTAGTCTTCACCTTACAAGGGGTAACTTTGTGATCATTCAAGGTTACGATGGACGTAATTACCAAATGGCAATTACGAGCCGGTTCCAAAGCTCCAGTGGCTCCCCCTTGTGGCCACATGATCACATTCTGGGTACTTGGCAACCAGGCTGCCCTTGGCAACGTGTCAAGTGATTGTGATTTATGACATGTCAAAAAGGCATTTATTTGCATTTTTCAGCAAAAACCCCTGATAGGTTACAATTGGTTCGCTTAACAACTGCCTCAGAAAAGGTTGTAAAATCATGTTGATCACAGGGGTGACCTGCTTTACAACCATCACAACTTACAACCATAATTGGCAGGCTCCATTATGGTCATAAGTCGAGGACTGCATGTAAAGTATCCAGTTTGGTTAAGGCAACCAAAGTGGTTGCCTTAACCTAGTGGTTAAGGCAACAGGCTATGAAAGTCAGTTAAGTCTGTTTGGTCTACTGTTTAAGCCTAGAAAATGTAAGGCCATGAGTTCAAATCCCGCCTTAGCCATGAAAGCCGGCTGGGTGACTTTGGGCCAATCACCAGGAGATGGTAAGTTCTAGTCCGGATTTAGACATCAAAGACAGCTGGATGACTTTGGGCCAGTCATTCTCTCTCAGCCCAACCCACCTCACAGGGTTATTGTTTTGAGGAAAATAGGAGGAGGAAGGTGTCTTTGATCTGTTCGCCCCTTTGAGTTACTTGTAAAAATAATAATAAAGGCGGGATACCAAAAATGAGGAACTACAAAGAGGAGACAGCTGCTTCTGAAGTTATGGCCAAACCCCCGAAGGAAGAGAAATCCTGGAGACCCCCCCACAATATTCCCACTTCCTCGCCCTGATACCCCAGGGGGGCTCTGCTCTGCACCCACCGGCATTGTTGATGAGGATGTCCAGACGGGGCTCCGATTTTAGGAAGTTTTGTGCAAAAGCTCGCACGGAGTTGAGGTTGGCCAGATCCAGGATCATCAGGATCACTTCCGAGTTCCCACTTTCCTGGAAAAGGAGCAGAAGAAATCCTGAGAAGAATCGGGATTGGGTGTGGCTTCAAAGGCTGATCCCGGTTTACTCACATATGTCTGCTCACCTCCTGACAATCAGTCTGTGTCAGACATGTCAAACACAAGGCCTGCAGGCTGAATCCGGAGCATTATGGGCCCAGATTTGGACGAGCCTCCCGCCCTCCACCCCACCCACGGCAGCTTCAGCTAACAGGAAGAGCAGGGAGCCCCCATGCCCGAGACATAGCAGGAACTGTGCAGCCCGTGCAGCACAGGTGGGTCCGAGTGCTACAACCTTCGGGCTGGCCCTCCAAGTAGCAGATGGAGACAGAGGGATGGGGGGAGGCACACAATCCAGCCTATTAGATGCGCCAGATGATTGCAAGGCCACCTGCTGTATTCCAGTTGTGGCAGCAACGGGCAAGCAAATGGTGGGACCACAGTGAGGCAGCCCGGCCAGTTGCCATTGCCACCATGCCATGCCCCCTGCATGCTCAGCCCCCACCATCCAACATCTTCCAGTGAGCACCACGGAGCTCAAGGGCCAGGTTGGGTACCCACCACCCAGGGTCCCGGTCAGCCCGCACTGCTGTCCAAGGAGGAGAGAACTGAATGGCAAGTGCTTACCCGTCTGATGTCACACACAGCTGATTCTCCTCTTGCTTTGTCGCGGCATGCCAGAATGACACGGGCGCCTCTCCGGGCCAGATCCACTGCTGTGGCCTTCCCGATCCCTGTATTTGCACCTAGGAAAGGCCAGAGAAAGGATTCACTAAGATCACCCAGCCTTTGATGGTGTTGCATGGTGAAGCATTTGTTTGGCAGTGTTTCTCAACCTTGACAACTTTAAGATGGACTTCAAGTCCCAGAGTTAAAGTTATTGTATAACATTAATTAAATAACAGGAAAGGGAAAACTAAAAAAATTGGACAACAGGAAAAGCAAAACTAAACCTGAATTACGGGAAAGAACCTATTGTTCTAAGTAACCATAATATACCCCAGAACTTGAAAACAAGCTAACAGACCATGCTCAACAGACTATTGAATATTAGTTGACACACCTTGCATATATAATTTGCTAATTATAACGCACAAGCAATGTATGACTTAGTATATTCAAGGAGGGTAACAGGAAATATGTAGAAGGTGGTCAGAGAGAATGTAACCTCATAGTACCTCAGCCAATGGGGAATAAGGAGGGATAGGCAGCCAGTGCAAGTAATGTATAAAGATGTTGATTTGAGATGATAAACTTTGGAGAAAACCAAGCTTTGATAGCTTTTCTCCCTGTTTATTGCAATAAATGAAACAAGGAATCTTGTTTCTGTGTCTTGGCTGGTTATTGGTCAGGCGAGCTTGCCACTGGTTGTGAAGGAAAATAGCCAGGAGCACATAACAGCTTGGGGGATCGTCCGGGATTTGAATTCGTTCCACCATTGGTGGCAGGGGATATTTGATGGGGATATCCAGCCCTAATGATCACCCCTGTTGGAACAAAGGGGAATTAGGGACCCATGACGGAAAGCCAGGACCTAGTGACAACCTAAGAGAAAGTTGACTGACTCAAAGGAGGACTTTGACTCCACCTGACAGGTAAGATACAAGAGGAGTATCTAGATACCAGAGTAGTATCAGTGGGCAATAAGAGTTCAAAGAGGAGGAATGCCTCCTCAGCCAGCCAGTAAGGCATTTGAACAGAAGAAGGATGATACATTATAGTACATACATCTGGCCAAAGTATAAATTTAGAGGCTTTATATGGCCTCCTTTTGGTACCAATAATTTGGCTATACGCTTCTGGTTTTGTGCAGAGTGCAAGCAGCTGAGGGATCGTGGGGTTCCACATCCTACGGTTGATTCTTCTCTGTTTGGGGACCCTAAATGGCCCAAAAGTTGCCCTGAAGAGGTGGCAAAGAAGGAAGGAAGCCCCACTGACCGTGGAGAGATGGCGGTCGATCCGGTCGGTTGGGGAAAGCTGCCTAGAAACCAACAGAAGAAAGGCTAGTGTCACTCCAGAGTCTACCCAAGCTACAAGCAGCCAAAGCCAAAAAGCATTAAGTCAAGCTTGATCATAAACAACATGTCTGGAACTGGGTAAGAATACTGATTCTCTGTCTTTTAATTGATCTCCTAAAAAAAAAAAACCCTCAAGAAGCAAAAATCCTCCGAAAGTGAGAGGAGGATTTTTGCTCCAGCCTCTCACAAACGGAAGTAGCGAATTAAATTTTTATGGGGGACAGAAACATACTGAAATGAAATGAATATGACTTAAATCTGGATAAGTGTGAATTTGGTGGAATTAATTAAGATTTTCTTGGCAAACGATTATTGATGAAAAGAGAAAACAATTGCCTGTTTTGAAAATTGAAAAATGAAGTGGTGCTGATACCTACTGGTGGATAAAAATACATAATTATGGCTGAACTGGTAAGCCCAGGAAAAGATAACTTGTCATTGTGACCTTCAACGTTTTAACTAAACAAAGAACAGCTATAATAAAGAAAAGAAAATATTTTGGGCTATCTATAAAGCGAGAACTATAAAACTTAGGAAAAAAAATTGACCTTCCTGGATTATAAATACTTATTGAACTGTGACTTTAAAGCTATTTAGAAAGGAAAACTTTGATTTTTGGCTATCATGGAACATCAGAGGTCTGCAGAAAAAACATATCAAGAAAAAACAAATATTTTCCAGGAGAAAATGTATGCTAATGTATTACAACTAATACAAATGACAATGACTTCAAACCACGAGGAAATTAAAAATAACTTTGAAAATTTGAATGAACATATCCTCAATTTAACTGCACAACAAACAAACTCTCAAAAAACAAAAAAAAGAGAGCAATTAAGTAAAGGGGATAACTGAGCATAAACTAGAGGAAAGAGATTCAAAGATAAAATTTAATAATGGAAGGAACTATGATTTAACCCAGGTGGAGAAAAACTTGCAGGAAATATTGGACATGGAAAAGACAACTTACACTTCAAAATTGCAAAATACATCTAAGAACAAGAAAAAAGATTTCAAAATGGATCATAGAGCTGTCAAGAGAACTACGAGAACTTGAGAAACAAAAAATGATAAGAGAAACTAAGAGAGAAAGAAAGAAAAATATTTTCAAGGAATATGATGGGGCGAAGCATTCCCACAAAAACACCTTACGACTCATCTCTTATACCTACAATAATATCTACAAAACTATGGGAAGACCTTTTGGTCCAGCAGAGCATACTGATTAAGAATGATGTTTGGCAAAAAAAATATGCTAAAGTTAGAATTAAGAAATTAGATGATGGAACTTATTAGATGGAATATTTAAAGATTAAGCACTTGTTTGAATATGGTTAGATGTTTGGCAAAAAAGGCTAAAGTTAGAATTAAGAAATTAGATGGGACTTATCAGATGGAATATTTAAAGATTAAGAACTTGTTTGAATATGGCTAAAGAAATAAAAATTTGGATATAAATGAATTTTAGTTTAAGAGGGATAGGCTCCTTAAGCAATATAATATTTTTGTTTATGATTTGAGAAATATAAAAATGTTGGGATGATTTATATGAGGGAAATGTTTTAGATATTTAAGTATAATGGATTTTGAGAACATTTTAATTAATAAGAAGTTTTGAATAGTTTTAAAATATGTGGGCGTGGGTGTTATGCTTTTGACTAATGAAACACTTCAAAGAACTTCCAGGCATTGATTTTCCTAAAAGTCATTTATTGTTACAAAATGTCAGCACAGGCATAATGGAGGTATGCCAAGATCTAAATTCTCCCCCCCCCCTGAGCAATTAAATTATCAGCATGTTCCCTTCCTAAATTAGCAGTCATATATCACGTTATCCAATCAGTGTGAAGGTCAAAGGTTTCCTTCCTCTCTCTTTCCAGGGCTTTCTCCCCACCCTCTTCTGCTCTGCATTAACTCTAAAATACCAGACAGTTCTGCATATTGTCAAAGCAAGAATATACAGTATTTGCAGCATTGACAGTGGGTTTATTAGACGGAATACTTAAAGATTAAATATTGGTTTGAATATGCTTAAAAAGAATAGAAAACAATTTGGACATAAATGTATTTTAGCTTAAGAAGGACATGTTTTTCAAGTAGTCTATTCTTTCTTTCTTCTCTTTTTTGTTTTTGTTTTAAAATATGAGAAATGTAAAAGTGTTGGGATGGCTTGTATGAGGAAAAAGACTTAAATACTTAAGTGTAATTTAACTCTAAGAAAATCTTAACAGGTAAAAAATGTTTTCTGAACATTATAGGGAAAACAAATTTAAATGAGAACTTTAAAAACAGGATCTGTGACAAGGTGATTAAGATGATTAATTAGAAAAGAAGATTCATATTGATGTGGTTGTTATTTGTAGAAATACTAGAAAAATATCTACATTCAATTGTTATCTACTACAGAGCTTTTCAACCAGTGGTACAGATACCACCTGTGGTACATTGGTACATCCTAGAAAAGTAGTGGGGGAGGGGAATGAGCTGAACCAGTGGCAGCACCGCACAAGCCTGAGCGAGAGACGGCTGGAGCTGAAGGGCTGTCAGGGCTCAGCGGAAGCACCAGGATTAGCGCTAGGCTCCAGTTGAGCTCAGCACTTATCCTGGTGCTTCTGCTGAACCCAGAAGAAGCACTGATCAGCTGGAATGTTGCAGCATCTCCAGGGTCTTGTGATTTACATTCAGATGCTTAGCAACTGATTCATATTTATGACGGTCACAGTGTCCCAGGGTCATGTGAAGTGACCAAAACCTGCTGCAACCACCCAGCAGACGGGGGGGAATAAAAACCAAACACCCCCCCCCACCCCACCTCCACTGCCAATCCCCAACAGAAATGCTCACAACAATGAAAACCTCGGACAGGAGGAAGAGCGCAGCCGGGAAGGCAGGCAGGTGTCTTGCTCGGCTGTGGCTTGGGGGGCACTTTTTTCAGTGCCATTGTAACTTTGAACAGTCACTAAGTGAACTGTTGTAAGTTGAGAACTACCTGTACTTCATCACTTTTTTCCCTTTTTTTGTCATCAAGTTTTTGACACCTTGCTAGGCGACTGGTGGTCCTCGGATGTTGCCATATCCTAAAAGTGGCACAATGGGTGAAAAGGTTGAAAAGCCCTGCTTTAGACAACTGCCTATGGGAGAAGGCAATGTGGGCTACGTGGAAGAACCCCCCCCCCAACAGCTTTTGGAATCAGGCAGTTTAAGAAATTGAGAGAGGAAAAAAAAGCACCTCCACTGAAGATGTTACCTAGGCTGGTAACAAAACATTCAGAAACACAAGGTCAGAGAATGTACCTTCAGCCTCAATTTAAGAAAGAATTGCCCAAACTAATAGAAGATCCTATTGAAGCTGGAAAGCAAGTGGGGATGTTTTTAGGACCAATGGAATTTTCCTGGAGAGAAATGCAATATATTTTTAACACGTTGTTTGCACCAGAGGCGAACAGGATGATTAGGTGAGCAACTAAGGAACAGGGTAAGAAAACGTTTCCACAAAAGAATGAACAGGCTGAGATCCCTGTTGCAGATCCAAAGTGGGATTGGATTAGTATATAAGAATAGAGTAGAGTAGAGTAGAGTAGAGTAGAGTAGAGTAGAATAGAATAGAATAGAATAGAATAGAATAGAATAGAATAGAATAGAATAGAATAGAATAGAATAGAATAGGAATCTGGAAGGGACTTTGGAGGTCTTCTAGTCCAGCCCCCTCCTCAAGCAGGAGAACCTATACCATCTCAGACAAGTGACTGTCTAGCTATGGTATTCTTACGCTGCCAGGTTTGATGGCGCAGGAGAGGGAGAGGCAATCGTTTGGGCCCTATCGACAAAATGAAATTTAATGTGGAGAGAAGCAAGGTTTTACACCTAGGTGGGGAAAAGCAAAGATACAAATACAAATTAGACAAAACCCGGCTCAAACACAGCCCCTGTGAGAGGGACCTGGGGGTCCTGGTGGACGATCCCTTGACCGTGAGCCAGCCGTGAGCAGCAGCAGCCAAAAAAGCTAACACAATCCTGGGTTGTATAAACAGAGGCACAGAATCAAGATCACGTGAAGTATGAGTACCGCTTTACAAAGCTTTAGAATTAGAATAATAGAGTTTTAAGGGACTTTCTAGGTCATCTAGTCCAACCTCACCTTGATTTTCTTTCGTACAAGAAGGATCACAATGGGCGACTTTGGGCAGATAACCAGGAGACGGTGAGTTCTAGTCCTGCCTTAGGCATGAAAGCCAACTGGGTGACTTTGGGCTAATCACCAGGAGATGGTGAGTTCTAGTCCTGCCTTAGGCATCAAAGCCAGCTGGCAGAACTAGAACTCAACGCCGATTTATAACACGAAATAAAGTATTCACAGAAACAGAATTGGATGAACTGCAAAGGTTTACCCAGGGCAAAGAAATCAAAGCCTTACCAGAAGTAATTCAGAATGTAGAGGCAAACCAGGGGGAGTTGGCAGTGAAGGAATCCAAGCAGAGATATACAACTGTTCTCATTTGGAAACCAGGCACCTCTTCCTCAGGAAGAACAAAACCCTCTAACTAAAGAAATAAAAGAATTGAAACAAAGAATAACTGAGCATCTAGAACAGCACAAAAACAACAGAATAAGGCTGCCTACATTGAAGCTTGTTCCAAAGAAACAGCTAGCACAAGCATTAAAAGATGCAAATACTGCAATATCAAGTATAAGCACCAATTCACTGCAAGAAACAAACCAACTAATGTACAGCACAGCTGCAGTTATAACAGAATACCTGGGATGCAAAATCAACAAAAAAGAAAAACAAACAAACAGTGCACCAAAAAATGGAAGGTTAGACTAGAAAATAAGATCAGCAAGTTAAGATCACATGCAAGCAAGCTAGAACAGATGAAAGAAAAGAAGCTGAAGAACAAGAAGACCAAAGAATACCTAATCAAGAAATACCACTTAGAAACAAGGAAGATCAAGGAAGC
Source organism: Crotalus tigris (assembly GCF_016545835.1). NCBI lineage: Eukaryota > Metazoa > Chordata > Lepidosauria > Squamata > Viperidae > Crotalus > Crotalus tigris. The sequence goes on along the minus strand of NW_024097495.1, from coordinate 467,401 downwards.
ACTGGAAATAATAATGCAACAAATAACAGCTATAGCCAGGAAAATCAGTAGATATGAAGCTCGAATTGCAAACTATAGGCAGAATCTCCAATTTCAATCCAATCAGAAACGATTCTACCAATCCATCAATGGAGAAACTGCAAGGAATCAGTCAGTACCTGACAAGGAAGAAACAGTGCAGTTCTGGAAGCAGATATGGGATAACCCAAAGAAATACAACAAGGATGCGGCTTGGTTAAAAGAGGTGGATGCAAATAAAACAGAAGTTGAAATGAAAGAACTAGTAATAACAACAAAAATGGTAGAAAAAAGAGCAAAGAAAATCAAAAATTGGTCAGCACCAGGGGAAGATGAACTGCATGGGTTTTGGTTGAAACATCTAACTGTTATACACCCACTCATTGCCAAGCAGTTCAACAATATACTACAAGGAGGAGAAATTGAAAAGTGGCTAACAACTGGGAAAACCTACCTAATAATGAAAAATCCAGCAAAAGGGGCAACACCAGGTAACTACAGACCAATTACCTGCTTACCAACAACTTTCAAATTACTAACTGGTGTGGTAGCTGATGCAGTACAACAGCATCTAGTTGAGAACAATCTCTTTCCACCTGAGCAGAAAGGAAACCGCCCCAATAGCAGAGGACCAAAAGAGCAACTCCTAATAGACAAAATGATCTGGAAAACTGCAAGAGAAGGAAGACCAACCTGAATGTGGCATGGATTGACTACAAAAAGGCATTTGACTCTCTGCCACATGATTGGATAATCAAGTGCCTAGAAATAACAGGAGTCAGTAGAAACATCAGAAAATTTGTGCAAAGATCGATGGCACAATGGAAGACACAGTTGCAGATCAATGGTGAGAGCTGGGAGAGGTTAATATCAAGAGAGGAATATTTCAAGGAGATTCATTATCACCATTATTTATTTATTTATTTACAAAATATTTATATGCCGCCCAATCCCAAAGGACTCAGGGCGGCGTACAAAGTTAAAACAGTCATAAAACAATAAAATAATCCAGTCATACCGCGAGTCCGATCAATCCCGCCCCCCGGGGACATCAGCCCCAGGCCTGCCGGAACAGGAGAGTTTTAACGCTTTCTTAAAGGCCGCAGGGTGGGAGTAGTTCGAGCTCGGGGGGAAGTTGATTCCACCAGGTCGGAGCCACCACAGAAAAGGCCCTTCCCCGAGGGCCCGCCAGCCGACATTGTCTGGCCGACGGGACCTGAAGGAGGCCCAATCTATGGGACCTCACCGGTCTCTGGGACTGTGCGGCAGAATGCGGTCCTGTAAGTAACCTGGCCCTATGCCATGAAGGGCTTTAAAGGTGATAACCAACACCTTGAATTGCGTCCGGAGACCCACAGGAAGCCAGTGCAGCTCGCGGAGGATAGGTGACACGTGGGCGTACCTTGGCGCGCCCACAATCGCTCTCGCGGCTGCGTTCTGAACCAACTGCAGCCTCCGAACGCCCTTCAAGGGTAGCCCCATGGAGAGCGCGTTACAGTAATCCAGTCTTGAGGTGACAAGTGCATGAGTGACTGTGAGTAAAGCCTCCCGGTCCAAATAAGGCCACAACTGGTGCACTAGGCGAACCTGTGCAAAGGTCCCCCTGGCCACAGCCAATAGATGTTGTTCCAAATTTAGCTGTGAGTCCAGGAGGACACCCAAGTTGCGTGCCTGCACTGAGGGAGGTAAATTTGCCCCCCCCAGGACTAAGATGGACCATCCAGTTGACCTTTGGGAGGCAAGACCCAGAGCCACTCAGTCTTGTCAGGGTTGAGCTAAGCCTGTTCACCCCCATCCAGACCCTCACATCTTCCAGGCACCGGCACATCACGTCGACTGCTTCACTGAAAGGACACGGGGTGGATATATACAATTACTATTTGTTATTGCACTGTTTCCTCTGTCAACAATACTGAATAACTCAGGACATGGTTATCAAACATCAAAAACATCTGCCAGACTATCCCACCTCCTTTACATGGATGATCTGAAGCTGTATGGAAAAACATCATCTGAAATAGAATCGCTGCTCAACACTGTCCGTATATATAGCCAAGATATTGTAATGGAGTTTGGCTTGGACAAATGTGCCACACTTACTATCAAACAAGGAAAAATAGTGAAAACTGAAGGAATCAAGATGCCCCACGAAAATAACATTAAGAGTCTGGATGAGGAAGATTACTACAAATACTTGGGTATCCTTCAAGCTGACAACATCAAGCACACTGAAGTCAAGAAAAAGATTAGAGGTGAATACATCAAGAGAGTGAAGAAGATCTTAAAGTCCAAACTCAATGGAGGAAATACCATAAAGGCAATCAACACCTGGGCAATCCCAGTCATTAGGTACACAGCTGGAATAGTGGACTGGACTCAAGCAGAACTAAAAGCAATGGATAGGCAGACCAGAAAAATAATGACAATGAATCATGCCCTTCATCCACGCAGTGACATTGATAGACTTTATCTACCAAGGCAAATAGGTGGGCGTGGAATGCTACAAGTACATCAGATGGTTGAAGAAGAAAAAATGGCTTTGGAAGAATATCTGAAGAACAATGATGAAGATGCACTGAAATTAGTATATCAGGAAGGCTTACTAACTACTGGAGAGACCAAACTGGCCTACAAGAAAGACCAAATGAAGAACAGAATAGAGGCATGGGAAGACAAAGCACTACATGGCCAATACATGAAAAAAATAGCTGGGAAAGCAGATAATAATAAAACCTGGCAATGGCTAAGAGCAGGAAAATTGAAGAAAGAGACCGAGAGACTAATTCTGGCTGCACAAGACCAAGCCTTAAGGACAAATGCATACAAAGTCAAAATTGAGAAGACAGCAACAGACAGTAAGTGCCGCCTATGCAAAGAAGCTGAAGAAACAGTGGACTACTTGGTAAGCTGTTGGAAGACGATTGCACACACTGATTATAAGCAGCAGCATGACAAAGTAGCAACAATGGTGCATTGGAAGATCTGCAAAAAATATCATTTGCCTGTAAGCAAAAACTGGTGGGATCATAAAATAGAGAAAGTCATAGAAAATGATAAAATTAAACTGCTCTGGGACTTCAGAATTCAAACAGACAAGCACCTGCAACATAACACCCCAGACTTAACAATTGTCGATAAGAAAGACAAAAAAGTCTGGATAGTGGACGTGGCAGTGCCTGGAGATAGCAGAATAGAAGAGAAAGAACTGGAGAAGATAACAAAATACAAAGACCTACAAATAGAAATAGAAAGACTGTGGCAAAAGCAAGCAAGGGTAGTACCAATAGTCATAGGCTCCTTGGGTGCAATCCCAAAACAACTGGAGCACCACTTGAACACCATTGGCATTGACAAATTCGCTATTAGTCAATTGCAAAAGGCGGCCTTATTAGGAACTGCTTCCATCCTGCGACGATATCTGTAATACCATCAAACATCCACATCTGCCTATCCCAGGTCCTGGGTAAGGACTCGATAGGTAGACAAAATGCCAAATCCAGTAAGAACATCTGGCTGACTGTGCGATGATTGATAATAATAATAATAATAATAAACCCCCAGTGAGACACTATCTTGACGTGCTTGTGGGGCTTGTGTACTCTGAGGAAGATGAGAGCTATGCCAGAGGTTCAACCATACTGAACAGGTCTCATCAGAGGAGTCAGACAAAGAGTGTCTCTCCCATAAAAAATATGGTGAGACGTAAATTTCAGAATGCCATACCGGCTCGGACGTCGCCCGGGTTAACAAGGTCCGCACTAGATATTGGAGTTCCTGGATATCTGGTGAAAAATGGGTTACAGGACTCAGGACTGTTGGCTGAGCAACCAGGGCCAGCAGCTGCAGAACTACTGGAAGAAAAGATGTTTACCCGTCGCAGATACACAGTGATGGAAAACAAAGAAATAATGATCTGTTACTACAGATCAAGTCCAACAAGAAGAGGATATCTAAAACGAATGCACCAGTTCTGGAAAGAACATCCAGAATCAGAAATAACAGAACAGAGACTAGCAGATCAACGCCGATTTATAATACGAAATAAAGTATTCACAGAAACAGAATTGGATGAACTGCAAAGGTTTACCCAGGGCAAAGAAATCAAAGCCTTACCAGAAGTAATTCAGAATGTAGAGGCAAACCAGGGGGAGTTGGCAGTGAAGGAATCCAGCAGAGATATACAACTGTTCTCATTTGGAAACCAGGCACCTCTACCTCAGGAAGAACAAAACCCTCTAACTAAAGAAATAAAAGAATTGAAACAAAGAATAACTGAGCATCTAGAACAGCACAAAAACAACAGAATAAGGCTGCCTGCATTGAAGCTTGTTTCAAAGAAACAGCTAGCACAAGCATTAAAAGATGCAAATACTGCAATAGCAAGTATAAGCACCAATTCACTGCAAGAAACAAACCAACTAATGTACAGCACAGCTGCAGTTATAACAGAATACCTGGGATGCAAAATCAACAAAGAAGAAAAACAAACAAACAGTGCACCAGAAAAATGGAAGGTTAGACTAGAAAATAAGATCAGCAAGTTAAGATCACATGCAAGCAAGCTAGAACAGATGAAAGAAAAGAAGCTGAAGAACAAGAAGACCAAAGAATACCTAATCAAGAAATACCACTTAGAAACAAGGAAGATCAAGGAAGCACTGGAAATAATAAAGCAACAAATAACAGCTATAGCCAGGAAAATCAGTAGATATGAAGCTCGAATTGCAAACTATAGGCAGAACCTCCAATTTCAATCCAATCAGAAACGTTTCTACCAATCCATCAATGGAGAAACTGCAAGGAATCAGTCAGTACCTGACAAGGAAGAAACAGTGCAGTTCTGGAAGCAGATATGGGATAACCCAAAGAAATACAACAAGGATGCGGCTTGGTTAAAAGAGGTGGATGCAAATAAAACAGAAGTTGAAATGAAAGAACTAGTAATAACAACAAAAATGGTAGAAAAAAGAGCAAAGAAAATCAAAAATTGGTCAGCACCAGGTGAAGATGAACTGCATGGGTTTTGGTTGAAACATCTAACTGTTATACACCCACTCATTGCCAAGCAGTTCAACAATATACTACAAGGAGGAGAAATTGAAAAGTGGCTAACAACTGGGAAAACCTACCTAATAATGAAAAATCCAGCAAAAGGGGCAACACCAGGTAACTACAGGCCAATTACCTGCTTACCAACAACTTTCAAATTACTAACTGGTGTGGTAGCTGATGCAGTACAACAGCATCTAGTTGAAAACAATCTCTTTCCACCTGAGCAGAAAGGAAACCGCCCCAATAGCAGAGGAACAAAAGATCAACTCCTAATAGACAAAATGATCTTGGAAAACTGCAAGAGAAGGAAGACCAACCTGAATGTGGCATGGATTGACTACAAAAAGGCATTTGACTCTCTGCCACATGATTGGATAATCAAGTGCCTAGAAATAACAGGAGTAAGTAGAAACATCAGAAAATTTGTGCAAAAATCGATGGCACAATGGAAGACACAGTTGCAGATCAATGGTGAGAAGCTGGGAGAGGTTAATATCAAGAGAGGAATATTTCAAGGAGATTCATTATCACCATTATTTATTTATTTATTTACAAATATTTATATGCCGCCCAATCCCAAAGGACTCAGGGCGGCGTACAAAGTTAAAAACAGTCATAAAACAATAAAATAATCCAGTCATACCGCGAGTCCGATCATATCCCGCCCCCCGGGGACATCAGCCCCAGGCCTGCCGGAACAGGAGAGTTTTAACGGCTTTCTTAAAGGCCGGCAGGGTGGGAGTAGTTCGAACCTCGGGGGGAAGTTGATTCCACCAGGTCGGAGCCACCACAGAAAAGGCCCTTCCCCGAGGGCCCGCCAGCCGACATTGTCTGGCCGACGGGACCTGAAGGAGGCCCAATCTATGGGACCTCACCGGTCTCTGGGAGCTGTGCGGCAGAATGCGGTCCTGTAAGTAACCTGGCCCTATGCCATGAAGGGCTTTGAAGGTGATAACCAACACCTTGAATTGCGTCCGGAGACCCACAGGAAGCCAGTGCAGCTCGCGGAGGATAGGTGACCCGTGGGCGTACCTTGGCGCGCCCACAATCGCTCTCGCGGCTGCGTTCTGAACCAACTGCAGCCTCCGAACGCCCTTCAAGGGTAGCCCCATGTAGAGCGCGTTACAGTAATCCAGTCTTGAGGTGACAAGTGCATGAGTGACTGTGAGTAAAGCCTCCCGGTCCAAATAAGGCACAACTGGTGCACTAGGCGAACCTGTGCAAAGGTCCCCCTGGCCACAGCCGATAGATGTTGTTCCAAATTTAGCTGTGAGTCCAGGAGGACACCCAAGTTGCGTGCCTGCACTGAGGGAGGTAAATTTGCCCCCCCCCAGGACTAAAGATGGACCATCCAGTTGACCTTTGGGAGGCAAGACCCAGAGCCACTCAGTCTTGTCAGGGTTGAGGCTAAGCCAAGTTCACGTCACACCCCATTCAGACCCTCACATCTTCCAGGCACCGGCACATCACGTCGACTGCTTCACTGAAAGGACACGGGGTGGATATATACAATTACTATTTGTTATTGCACTGTTTCCTCTGTCAACAATACTGAATAACTCAGGACATGGTTATCAAACATCAAAAACATCTGCTAGACTATCTCACCTCCTTTACATGGATGATCTGAAGCTGTATGGAAAAACATCATCTGAAATAGAATCGCTGCTCAACACTGTCCGTATATATAGCCAAGATATTGTAATGGAGTTTGGCTTGGACAAATGTGCCACACTTACTATCAAATAAGGAAAAATAGTGAAAACTGAAGGAATCAAGATGCCCCACGAAAATAACATTAAGAGTCTGGATGAGGAAGAGTACTACAAATACTTGGGTATCCTTCAAGCTGACAACATCAAGCACACTGAAGTCAAGAAAAAAGATTAGAGGTGAATACATCAAGAGAGTGAAGAAGATCTTAAAGTCCAAACTCAATGGAGGAAATACCATAAAGGCAATCAACACCTGGGCAATCCCAATCATTAGGTACACAGCTGGAATAGTGGACTGGACTCAAGCAGAACTAAAAGCAATGGATAGGCAGACCAGAAAAATAATGACAATGAATCATGCCCGTCATCCACGCAGTGACATTGATAGACTTTATCTACCAAGGAAGAATATCTGAAGAACAATGATGAAGATGCACTGAAATTAGTATATCAGGAAGGTTTACTAACTACTGGAGAGACCAAAGTGGCCTACAAGAAAGACCAAATGAAGAACAGAATAGAGGCATTGGAAGACAAAGCACTACATGGCCAATACATGAAAAAAATAGCTGGGAAAGCAGATAATAATAAAACCTGGCAATGGCTAAGAGCAGAAAATTGAAGAAAGAGACCGAGGGACTAATTCTGGCTGCACAAGACCAAGCCTTAAGGACAAATGCATACAAAGTCAAAATTGAGAAGACAGCAACAGACAGTAAGTGCCGCCTATGCAAGAAGCTGAAGAAACAGTGGACCACTTGGTAAGCTGTTGCAAGAAGATTGCACACACTGATTACAAGCAGCGGCATGACAAAGTAGCAACAATGGTGCATTGGAAGATCTGCAAAAAATATCACTTGCCTGTAAGCAAAAACTGGTGGGATCATAAAATAGAGAAAGTCATAGAAAATGATAAAATTAAACTGCTTGGGACTTCAGAATTCAAACAGACAAGCACTCAAATAACACCCAGATTAACAATGGCGATAAGAAAGACAAAAAAGTCTGGATTTTCTAGTGGACGATTGGCAGTGCCTGGAGACAGCAGAATAGACGAGAAAGAACTGGAGAAGAGAACAAAATACAAAGACCTACAAATAGAAATAGAAGACTGTGGCAAAAGCAAGCAAGGGTAGTACCAATAGTCATAGGCTCCTTGGGTGCAATCCCAAAACAACTGGAGCACCACTTGAACACCATTGGCATTGACAAATTCGCCATTAGTCAATTGCAAAAGGCGGCCTTACTAGGAACTGCTTCCATCCTGCGATGATATCTGTAATACCATCAAAACATCCACATCTGCCTCTCCCAGGTCCTTGAGAAGGACTCGATAGGTAGACAGAAATGCCAAATCCAGTTTGAACATCTGGCTGACTGTGCGAGATGATAATAATAAGAATAATAATAAACCCCCAGTGAGGCACTACCTTGACGTGGTTGTGGGGCTTGTGTACTCTGAGGAAGATGAGAGCTATGCCAGAGGTTCAACCATACTGGACAGGTCTCATCAGAGGAGTCAGACAAAGAGTGTCTCTCCCATAAAAAATAGGGTGAGACGTAAATTTCAGAATGCCATACCGGCTCGGACGTCGCCCGGGTTAACAAGGTCCACACTAGATATTGGAGTTCCTGGATATCTGGTGAAAAATGCGTTACAGGACTCAGGACTGTTGGCTGAGCAACCAGGGCCAGCAGCTGCAGAACTACTGGAAGAAAAGGTGTTTACCCGTCGCAGATACACAGTGATGGAAAACAAAGAAATAATGATCTGTTACTACAGATCAAGTCCAACAAGAAGAGGATATCTAAAACGAATGCACCAGTTCTGGAAAGAACATCCAGAATCAGAAATAACAGAACAGAGACTAGCAGATCAACGCCGATTTATAATACGAAATAAAGTATTCACAGAAACAGAATTGGACGAACTGCAAAGGTTTACCAGGGCAAAGAAATCAAAGCCTTACCAGAAGTAATTCAGAATGTAGAGGCAAACCAGGGGGAGTTGGCAGTGAAAGAATCCAGTAGAGATATACAACTGTTCTCATTTGGAAACCAGGCACCTCTTCCTCAGGAAGAACAAAACCCTCTAACTAAAGAAATAAAAGAATTGAAACAAAGAATAATTGAGCATCTAGAACAGCACAAAAACAACAGAATAAGGCTGCCTGCATTGAAGCTTGTTCCAAAGAAACAGCTAGCACAAGCATTAAAAGATGCAAATACTGCAATAGCAAGTATAAGCACCAATTCACTGCAAGAAACAAACCAACTAATGTACAGCACAGCTGCAGTTATAACAGAATACCTGGGATGCAAAATCAACAAAAAAGAAAAACAAACAAACAGTGCACCACAAAAATGGAGGTTAGACTAGAAAATAAGATCAGCAAGTTAAGATCACATGCAAGCAAGCTAGAACAGATGAAAGAAAAGAAGCTGAAGAACAAGAAGACCAAAGAATACCTAATCAAGAAATACCACTTAGAAACAAGGAAGATCAAGGAAGCACTGGAAATAATAAAGCAACAAATAACAGCTATAGCCAGGAAAATCAGTAGATATGAAGCTCGAATTGCAAACTATAGGCCGAACCTCCAATTTCAATCCAATCAGAAACGTTTCTACCAATCCATCAATGGAGAAACTGCAAGGAATCAGTCAGTACCTGACAAGGAAGAAACAGTGCAGTTCTGGAAGCAGATATGGGATAACCCAAAGAAATACAACAAGGATGCGGCTTGGTTAAAAGAGGTGGATGCAAATAAAACAGAAGTTGAAATGAAAGAACTAGTAATAACAACAAAAATGGTAGAAAAAAGAGCAAAGAAAATCAAAAATTGGTCAGCACCAGGGGAAGATGAACTGCATGGGTTTTGGTTGAAACATCTAACTGTTATACACCCACTCATTGCCAAACAGTTCAACAATATACTACAAGGAGGAGAAATTGAAAAGTGGCTAACAACTGGGAAAAACCTACCTAATAATGAAAAATCCAGCAAAAGGGGCAACACCAGGCAACTACAGACCAAATACCTGCTTACCAACAACTTTCAAATTACTAACTGGTGTGGTAGCTGATGCAGTACACCAGCATCTAGTTGAAAACAATCTCTTTCCACCTGAGCAGAGGAAACCGCCCCAATAGCAGAGGAACAAAAGATCAACTCCTAATATACAAAATGATCTTGGAAAACTGCAAGAGAAGGAAGACCAACCTGAATGTGGCATGGATTGACTACAAAAAGGCATTTGACTCTCTGCCACATGACTGGATAATCAAGTGCCTAGAAAAGAACCGGAAAGTCATTAGAAACCTCTGAAATTTGTGCAAAGATCGATGGCACAAATGGAAGACGAACAGTTGCAGTCATGGTGAAAACTTGAGAGGTTAATATCAAGAGAGAATATTCAGGAGATTCATTAATCACCATTACTAATTTGTGATTGCCTGTTTCCTCTTTCACAATACTGATACTCAGGACATGGCTATCAAACATCAAAAACATCTGCCAGACTATCCCACCTCCTTTATATGGATGATCTAAAGCTGTATGGAAAAACATCATCTGAAATAGAATCGCTGCTCAACACTGTCCGTATATCTAGCCAAGATATTGTAATGGAGTTTGGCTTGGACAAATGTGCCACACTTACTATCAAACAAGGAAAAATAATGAAAACTGAAGGAATCAAGATGCCCCACGAAAATAACATTAAGATTCTGGATGAGGAAGAGTACTACAAATACTTGGGTATCCTTCAAGCTGACAACATCAAGCACACTGAAGTCAAGAAAAAGATTAGAGGTGAATACATCAAGAGAGTGAAGAAGATCTTAAAATCCAACTCAATGGAGGAAATACCATAAAGGCAATCAACACCTGGGCAATCCCATCATTGGTACACAGCTGGATGTGGACCGGTACTCAAGCAGACTAAAGCAATGGAAGGCCAGAAGACCAGAAAAAATAATGACAATGAATCATGCCTTCAATCCCGCATTGACTTGATAGACGTTTATCTACAAGGCAAATAGGTGGGCGTGGAATGCTAACAAGTAACTCAGATGTTGAAGCAGAAAAATGGCTTTGGAAGATTCTGAAAACATGAAAGATGCACTGAAATTAATATATCAGGAAGGCTTACTGACTACTGGAGAGACCAAACTGGCCTACAAGAAAGACCAAATGAAGAACAGAATAGAGGCATGGGAAAACAAAGCACTACATGGCCAATACATTAAAAAAATAGCTGGAAAGCAGATAATAACAAGACCTGGCAATGGCTAAGAGCAGGAAAATTGAAGAAAGAGACCGAGGGACTAATTCTGGCTGCACAAGACCAAGCCTTAAGGACAAATGCATATAAAGTCAAAATTGAGAAGACAGCAACAGACAGTAAGTGCCGCCTATGCAAAGAAGCTGAAGAAACAGTGACCACCTGGTAAGAAGCTGTTTCATAAGCTTGCCCAGACTAGATTACAAGCAGCGGCATGACAAAGTAGCGACAGTGTGGCTTGGAAGATCGCAAAATATCATTTGCACTGTAAGAAAAACTGTGGGATTCATAAAATAGAGAAAGTCATAGAAAATTATAAAATTAACTGCTCTGGGACTTCAAATTCAAACAGACAAGCACCTGCAACATAACACCCCAGACTTACAATTGTCGATAAGAAAGACAAAAAAGTCTGGATAGTGGACGTGGCAGTGCCTGGAGATAGCAGAATAGAAGAGAAAGAACTGGAGAAGATAACAAAATACAAAGACCTACAAATAGAAATAGAAAGACTGTGGCAAAAGCACGCAAGGGTAGTACCAATAGTAATAGGCTCCTTGGGCGCAATCCCAAAACAACTGGAGCACCACTTGAACACCATTGGCATTGACAAATTTGCTATTAGTCAATTGCAAAAGGCGGCCTTATTAGGAACTGCTTCCATCCTGCGACGATACCTGTAATACCATCAAACATCCACATCTGCATATCCCAGGTCCTGGGTAAGGACTCGATAGGTAGACAAAATGCCAAATCCAGTCTGAACATCTGGCTGACTGTGCGATGATCGATAATAATAATATTATACAGGTAGTCCTCAATTTTTCAACATTTCATTTAGTGACCGTTTGAAGTTACAATGGTCCTGAAAAAGTGATTTATGACCATTTTTCACACTTAGCAACCGTTGCAACATCCTCGTGATCACATGATCAAAATTCAGACGCTGGGCAACTGACTCATATTTACGACGGTCTCAGCGTCCCGGGGTCACGTGATCCCCTTTTGCGACCTTCCGACAAACAAAGTCAATGGGGAAAGGCAGATTCGCTTAACGACCATGTTCCTAAGTTAACAACTGCTGTGATTCACAACAACTGTGGCACGGGAGGTCGTAAAATGGGGAAAAACTCACTTAACAATTGTCTCACTTAGCGACAAAAATTGGGCGCTAAGGACTATGCATAATGATTTTTGCTTTGTTTTCACTTGCAGACGAGACGGAACAAGTAAGGCTTTATTTTTAAATGTATTTATTTATTAATCAGGTTTCTATGATGCCCAGTCTTGCCCAGGTAAAAACAGTCAGCTAAAATTATAAAGACTATCAAAAGCAAAAAGGGCAGCCATGCCTAGTGGATCTCTGCACTCGGTACGGTCAAGAATTGGGGTCGTTCCAGAACATTCTCTTCTCCCGTCCACCTCAACAACCCTGCGAGGTAGGCTGGGCTGAAACGCCAAAGGAACGCTGGCCTCAGGTCCTAGCAGGACTTGAGTTGCTCAGCTAGTAATATGGTCGTTAAGTGAATCTGCTTGTCAGAAGTTCCAGAAAAGAGTACCGTGGGATCCCGGGATGCTAAAACCGTCATAAGTATGAACTGGTTGCCAAGCGACTGAATTTTGATCATGTGACAATGGGGGATGCTGCTATGGATGCAAGTGTGAAAAATGGTCATCAGTCCTTTTCTTCCGGTGCTGTTGTATCTTCAGTCACTAAATGAACTGCTGTAAGTCGAGAACCGCCTGTATATTGCTGTAGGTCAGTGGTTCTCAGCCTGTGGGTCGGGACCCCATTTGGGGTCAAACGACCATTTCACGGGGGTCGCCAAACAACGCAGTCCGCCATTTTTCCCCCCCTTTTCCTTACCTGTGCTACTCCCTTTTATTCTATTGGCTTTTGAAAGCCAATAGAATAGACTCTCTTGAATAGAGTCTAATTCTATTGGCTTTCAAAAGCCAATAGGAATTGTCCAGGCTGTCTCTGCCCTGCTGAGCCCACCAAAAGTCCCATTCTGCAAACGGGGCTGTACCAGTTGAGTAGTCCTCGACTTACGACCGGTTGAGTAGTCCTCGACTTACGACCGGTTGCGGGTCGCAGCATTAAAAAGGTTGAGAACCACTGCTGTAGGTGCTTACGGCATTTTGCATTCTGTGCATCCCCTTTGAGTCCTAGAGGTTTGTGGCCTGATAAATCAAAAATAGTCATAATCACAACAACGAGGCCAAGGAATTGACTCTCTAGCTGCCAAGCAGCGAGCAGGAGAAAGAGATATAAAGCTTGGAGCTTGAGTGGGCAGCTATTGGGGTTTTATTTTTATTTTTGGTTTAATATTGATGGATTTTCTGTTATCCGCTAGAAGATCAACGTCTTCAGAACTGGGTCCTTGAATCTCGCTGGGCCTGGGCTCGTCCAAGACTTGCAATCCAGGGGAAGCCGGATTCCCATAATCCACGTCCTTTGGGGACTAGCAGGTGGGCAACCCAAAACGGCCCCACCTTTGAGGGCTGACTGGAATGCCAAAATTTGGGAGATCGCCCCCTCCCCCCAAAGCCAAGTTCTCAGAAAGTGGATGCTTTTCGTAATGGCTCAAATCTGATTTTATTCCTGTGGAGAAAGAGGGAAAAATACTTTTAGTCTTTGGTATGAAGCTTTGGGAAGGGAGGAAAGAAGGAAGGAAGGAAGGAAGGAAGGAAGGAAGGAAGGAAGGAAGGAAGGAAGGAAGGAAGGAAGGAAGGAAGGAAGGAAGGAAGGAAGGAAGGAAGGGAAGAAGGAGGGAGGGAGGGAGGGACATGAAAGCCAGCTGGGTGACTTTGGGCCACTCACCGGGAGACGGGGAGTTCTAGTCCCACCTTAGGCAAAAAACCCAGCTGAGTGACAGTCATATAAAACTACGCTGTGAGATGAGTAGCCAGCAAATTTAATTAATTAAAAAAAAAAAAGACTTAAGCACTCCGGGAACTGCAAAACCAACAGCTCAGCCTCATCTCGAGTTAAGCTGCCTTTCCGTGAGCAGATTAGCACCAACCTCGCTGATCAATTCTGAATATGTAGATTTTTAAACCTTTGCTTATTCTTTCAGCAAACATGGCTGTTTTGTATTAAATGCTGGCACTGGATTCCACTGGATTCAGAAAGGGCTCAGCAGGTGTCCCTAAAGCAGGGGTAGTCAAGCTTGGCTCTTTTATGACTCGTGGACTTCAACTCTGGCTGAAGCTGGCGCAGGAATTCTGGGAGTCGAAGTCCACGAGTCATAAAAGAGCCAAGGTTGACTACCCCTGCCCTAAAGCATATTTAAAAATTCACATTTGCCATTCTTTGGCCTAGAAATGTGGTTCAAAAAAAAAAGCTATAAAAATGAAACAGATTCTTTTCTGTAAAAATGAATATGTTTCACGTTTCCAGGTTCCAAAACCTTCCAGGACTTGGAATGGACACCTGACTTCAGAACCATTATTTTTAAAAAAAAAAATGTTCTTCCTGTGTCCACTCAGGAAGTTCAGATTGCCCAAGGAGCTGCTGATCCAGTTTTTCAGAGGAAAATAATAATGATAATAATAATGATAATAATAATAATATCATTTCCCTGTAAGCAAAAACTGGTGGGATCATAAAATAGAGGAAGTCATAGAAAATGATAAAATTAAACCGCTCTGGGACTTCAGAACTCAAACAGAGAAGCACCTGCAACATAACACCCCAGACTTAACAATTGTCAATAAGAAAGACAAAAAAGTCTGGATATTAGACGTGGCAGTGCCTGGAGACAGCAGAATAGACGAGAAAGAACTGGAGAAGATCACAAAATACAAAGACCTACAAATAGAAATAGAAAGACTGTGGCAAAAGCAAGCAAGGGTAGTAACAATAGTCATAGGCTACTTGGGCGCAATCCCAAAACAACTGGAGCACCACTTGAACACCATTGGCATTGACAAATTTGCTATTAGTCAATTGCAAAAGGCGGCCTTACTATGAACTGCTTCCATCCTGCGACGATACCTGTAATACCATCAAACATCCACATCTGCCTATCCCAGGTCCTGGGTAAGGACTCGATAGGTAGACAAAATGCCAAATCCAGTCTGAACATCTGGCTGACTGTGTGATGATCAATAATAATAAAAAAGTTGGAAGGGACCTTGGAGGTCATCTAGTCCAACCCCCTGCTCAGGCAGCAAACCCTACCCCAGTGGTGGCGAACCTATGGCACGGGTGCCAGAGGCGGCACTCAGAGCCCTCTCTGTGGGCACGCGCGCTATCGCCCCAGTCCTACACCTTCAGCTAGGTTTTATAAAAACCTTTTCGCTTTAGGCCTCTGCCGCCATGTGCAAAAAAAAAAAAGGTTCAATCAATCAATTTCAACTTTTTGCGGGGAAAAAAAAGATCTTGCAAAGTTGGAATTGATTGATTTAATTTTTTAGTCCCACCCAGTCTGGCATTACCACTGCAGCCACGCCCACCCAATGGGCCACGCCCACCCGACACTCGACAATGCATAAGTGGGTTTTGGGTTGCAGTTTGGGCACTCGGTCTCTAAAAGGTTCGCCATCACTGCCCTACACCATTTCAGACAAATGGCTGTCCAGTCTCTTCTTAAAAACTTCCAGTGTTGGAGCATTCACAGCTTCTGGAGGCAGGTGGTTCCACTGGTTAATTGTTTTAACTGTCAGGAAGTTTCTCCTTAATTCTAGGTTGCTTCTCTCCTTGATTTGTTTCTACCCGTTGCTTCTTGTCCTGCCTTCAGGCGCTTTGGAGAACAGCTTGACTCCCTCTTCTTTGGGGCAGCCCCTGAGATATTGGACCACTGCTATCCTGTCCCCCCTTGTCCTTCTCTTCATTAAACTAGACATACCCAATTCCAGCGACCGTTCCTTATATGTTTTAGCTTCCAGTCCCCTGATCATCTTCGTTGCTCTTCTCTGCACTCTTTCTAGAGTCTCAACATCTTTTTTACATCGTGGTGATCAAAACTGGATGCAGGATTCCAAGTGTGGCCTTACCAAGGCCTTGTAAAGTGGTATTAACCCTTCACGTAATCTTGATTCTGTCCCTCCATCAATGCAGCCTAGCCCTGTGTTGGCTTTTTTGGCAGCTGCAGCACACGGCTGGCTCCTATTTAAGTGATTGTCCACTGGGACTCCGAGATCCCTCTCACAGTTGCTACTATTGAGCAAGGTACCCCCTATACTACTATACCTGTGCATTTGGTTTTTCTTGCCTAAACGTAGAACCTATCAGTAGATCCCTCACATCCTGGACATAAACTGTGGGTCTTCAGCCTAACAACGAAATCAAACCATGAAAGAGAAGTTAAACACGTTGGGAACCAGGGAATAAAACGCCTGTGATTATGTGATTCAAATTTGGGGACAAAAAATAAAATAAAATAAACTTGTGAATCAGGTGCCATAAACAGGTATAACTCACTAGTCCCCTGAACATTTGAAGCACCTCTAACACAAACCACCTGGCGTGTTGTGTATTCATGAGAAAAGGGATTAATTGAGGCTGAAATCTGATTCATTCATGTTATTGATATAAGGGAAGCAGCGGGAAAAAAAGATAGAAAGAACTGGGTGAAATTAGCTGAGGATGGGAACAAGGAGCAGAGACTGCGCTTTGCAGTTGATTGAAATCGTGATTTCTTAGAATTGATATCAGGACCGCACAAGTTATTGTGGCATTGTGTGTGTGTGTGTGTGTGTGAGCATTCTTTTTTTCGATTGCCCCAAAAGTGGGAGCGATCGTGAGAAAAACAAACTCCTAAGAATGCGCCGGACGATCGGCTTCCGAACTCAGATAGTCCTCGAGGTTAGAATTTCCGTTGCAAATTGTTAAGTGGAGTCACGTCCAATTTTAAGACCTTGGCTCTTAAGCGAATCACTTACCACAACGTAGTACGTGTTTCTAGCCAGCATTAGACTATAGTCAATGCCTTTTTATTGTCAGGTCGGTATGATTCAGTTTTTCTGAAGCTAGTTAGTTTTTTTTTTATACTGTCTGTAAAACTAGGCAGACCTTGCCCACCCCTTGATTACATCATTAATGGTAATATATTGCTCTGTCTTCTTGTGTTGGTTCTGTTTTAGCTTTGTTTCATTTGAATGTTTAATTTAGGTGTTGGCCTTCGGCTGTAATGATTGATTGATTGATTGAGTGAGTGAGTGACCGTTGAAACTTACAACGGGACCTATGACCTGTTTTTCACACTCTCTGAGTTTGGCTGTTTTCTTGTAGACCTTTCATTACCCAACTACGCAACGTCAACAGTGCGAAAAGGGAGTGGTGTTTGCAGAGAGGAGACGAGGAGGGGGAGGGGGAGGAGGACTGTAGAGTCCTTTGTACTCTCTAATTTTGGCTGTTTCCTTGTAGACTTTTCATTACCAAAGTAGGTAACGTCGTCAGTGCACTGATGCCGTTACCTAGTTTGGCGACGAAACGTCTGCAAGAGAACCGCCAAGCTCAGAGGATTCTGGACATTTTCCAGGTTGAGCTGGGATGGGTTCAACCTGAAAGATGGTCCCCAGTCTTGTCAAGTGGATGCTTCTGCCCGTGGTTTGCTTTAGACTTGACCAGGATTGCTCGAAGCTTCCTCTTAATGTCACCAAACAAATATCCTATCTTCTGGTCCAAAATCCACACGTTCAGAGTCATGCTAAGAAGTTCTTCTCAACCTACTGAAGACTTCTTTCCCATTACTTGAGGGTGAGGAGCACGTCTTCCCAGATAAGAGTCCTAGAACAGAGAAGCGTCTCTAGAGCTAAACCATGGTTAAGAACCAGCTTTGGGCGACCACCTCCCAAATCATGGGCGGGTTCAGTCCCTAAACTGTAGGAAGCAGCATGGAGTTGAGACAGCATTCATTATTCAGTGTTTGGTTGTTATGGCAACAACTGCTCTAAATTCTTCCCGGGTAAACAAGCCACTTCTGTAGAATGGGGAAAACAGGAAGTCTTGAATTGCAAATCCAGGTTTACTCCTTCGGTACCATTAATTGGAAATTCCTGGAAGGAATTTTGATGAACTTCAGACCTTGCTCCACACCTGAAGCAGACTAGATTCTTTCTTCTTCTTCTTCTTCTTCTTCTTCTTCTTCTTCTTCTTCTTCTTCTTCTTCTTCTTCTTCTTCTTCTTCTTCTTCTTCTTCTCTTCTTCTTCCTCTTCCTCTTCCTCTCCCTTTCCCTCTCCTTCTCCTTCTCTTCGTTCTTCCTTCTTCTTCTTCTTCTTCTTCTTCTTCTTCTTCTTCTTCTTCTTCTTCTTCTTCTTCTTCTTCTTCTTCTTCTTCTTCTTTTCTTCTTCTTCTTCTTCTTCTTCTTCTTCTTCTTCTTCTTCTTCTTCTTCTTCTTCTTCTTCTTCTTCTTCTTCTTCTTCTTCTTCCTCTTCCTCTTCTTCTTCTTCTTCTTCTTCTTCTCCTCCTCCTCCTCCTCTTCCTCCTCCTCCTCCTCCTCCTTCTCCTTCTCCTCCTCCTCCTTCTGGGTCTGCCTCATGTTCTTGACTTTCTTCTCTTAACTGGCTGGCTCCTTCAATGACAGACATATTTAGGGTTAAAATTGTTGTCCTATCCGAGCTGTGTCGAGGAACCCTTACGAAGCAACCTGCAGATCGTCCTCGATTTATAGGCTCAGTTGTGGTAGCACATCGAGGACTACTTGTAATCTTGAAATATGTCTTAAAACGGTGTTTCCCAATCTTGGCGACTTTAAGATATGTGGACTTCAACTCTGAGAATAGAATAGAATAGAATAGAATAGAATAGAATAGAATAGAATAGTTGGAAGGGACCTTGGAGGTCTTATAGTCCAACCCCCTGCTCAGGCAGGGGACCCTACCCTTTCAGACAAATGGCTGTCCAGTCTCTTTTGAAAAACTTCCAGTGTTGGAGCATTTACCGCTTCTGGAGGCAGGTAGTTCCACTGATTAATTGTTCTAACTGTCAGGAAGTTTCTCCTTAGTTCCAGGCTGCTTCTCTCCTTGCTGAGTTTCCACCCGTTGCTTCTTGTCCTGCCTTCAGCTGTTTTGGAGAAGAGCTTGACTCCCTCTTCTTTGGGGCAGCCCCTGAGATACTGGAAGACTGCTATCCTGTCCTCCCTCGTCCTTCTCTTCATTAAACTAGACATACCCAATTCTAGCAACCCCTCATCATATGTTTTAGCCTTCATCCCCTTTCTCTAGAAGAGAAAGAGATTGAGAAGGAAGGCCCGGATAATTGAAGGCAGAATGATGGAAAACCTTTGACTCAGTTCCCCCCAATGGCCCCATCCACCTGCTTTACTCACAGGAAAGACTATTATACTATTATGCTTAAGCAGCCTGTTTTGAACGCCAGGGAAGATGACACAGAGCTAAACGTTCCTCGGTGTGATCTCATTGCTATTATGTTGGGTCTGTGAGACTGAAACAACGAAGTTCATCAGAATAGAACTGGAAGGGACCTTGGAGGTCATCTAGCCCAACCCCCTGCTCAAGCAGGAGACGGTGAAGGGTCGAGCCCCCTTTTGTTTCTTCAGGTTTTAGGGACGTTCCTGGCTTCATGGATGCTCACTTGCCACATTTGCTAGAGCAGGGATCCACAACCCCTGGTCTGTGGACCGGCACTGGGTCATGGCATACCAGCAACCGGTCCACACAAACAAGCAAAGTCCCATCCGCGGGATACAGACAATACACAAAACCACGCTCCCTCCGGTCCGTGGAAAAACCTCTCTCCACAGAACCTGGTGCCCAAAAGGTTGGGACCTCTGTGTTAGAGGGCTTGACTTGCTACCACCGTGTAAACTGGGCCCGGTGGAGCCCCCCCCCCATCCTGGCAGTGCAGCAAGCAGTTGCAGCCCTCATGGGCCTTGGTGCAGGGCCCAGGCATCCACATCTTGGCAGACATCCTGCATGGCTAATTGTTCCCCATGACGAAAGAGTGAGAAGCAGTTTCAATTTCCGATTCGGAAGACAGCTGGAAGGGAGCTTGGAGGTCTTCTAGTCCAACCCCCTGCTTGCTCGTGCAGGAGACCCTATGCCATTCCAGGCTAAAACATATAAGGAACGGCTGCTGGAATTGGGCATGTCTAGTTTAATGAAGAGAAGGACGAGGGGGGACAGGATAGCAGTCTTCCAGTATCTCAGGGGCTGCCCCAAAGAAGAGGGAGTCAAGCTATTATCCAAAGCGCCTGAAGACAGGAGAAGAAGAAACTTCCTGACAGTGAGAACAATTAACCAGTGGAACAACCTGCCTCCAGAAGCGGTGAATGCTCCAACACGGGAAGTTTTTCAGAAGAGACTGGACAGCCATTTGTCTGGAAGGGTATAGGGTTTCCTGTCTGAGCAGGGGGTTGGACTAAATGACCTCCAAGGTCCCTTCCAACTTTATTATTATTATTATTATTGATCATCACACAGCCAGATGTTCAGACTGGATTTGGCATTTTGTCTACCTATCGAGTCCTTACCCAGGATCTGGGATAGGCAGATGTGGATGTTTGATGGTATTACAGGTATTGTCGCAGGATGGAAGCCGTTCCTAGTAAGGCCGCCTTTTGCAATTGACTAATAGCGAATTTGTCAATGCCGATGATGGTGTTCAAGTGATGCTCCAGTTGTTTTGGGATTGCACCCAAGGCGCCTATGACTATTGGTACTACCCTTGCTTGCTTTTGCCACAGTCTTTCTATTTCTATTTGTAGCTCTTTGTATTTTGTTATCTTCTCCAGTTCTTTCTCGTCTATTCTGCTGTCTCCAGGCACTGCCACGTCTACTATTCAGACTTTTTTGTCTTTCTTATCAACAATTGTTAAGTCTGGGGTGTTATGTTGCAGGTGCTTCTCTGTTTGAATTCTGAAGTCCCAGAGCAGTTTAATTTTATCATTTTCTATGACTTTCTCTATTTTATGATCCCACCAGTTTTTTTATTATTATTATTACTTAGCAACAGAAATTTTGGAGTCTACTGTCGTATGTCGAGGACCACCTATTTTGATCCCATTACTACGGGGGTGCTTCAGCAATGTATTATTATTATTATTGTTGTTGTTGTTGTTGTATGGTTGTCCAATCTCTTCTTAAAAACCTCCAGCGATGGAGCAACCCACAACTTCTGGTGGCAAGCTGTTCCACGAGTTCATCATTCTCGCTGTTGGGAAATTTCTCCTGAGCTCTAGGTTTGCTTCTCTCCTTGGTTAGTTTCCATCCGTTGTTTCTCGTCTTGCCTCCAGGCGCTTGGGAGAATAGCTTGACTCCCTCCCCTCATCTTCTTTGGGGCAGCCCCTCCAATATGGGAAGACTGCAGTCACAATTAGAAGGAGGACAATGAGTGTTGACCAGCCTTCAAGCAGCTGAGAAGACAAAGCTTGACTCAAGTTGGTATCCTCCTTAACCCCCTGCATGTTGATCTCACTCGTAATCTGGCAATTTTCAAGACCCGTGGACGTCAGCTTTGAGACTTGCGGACCTGCTGGCCGAGGAATTCTGGGAGTTGAAGTCCACTCCTCTTAAAGTCTATATCAGGGGTCTTCAAACTTGGCCCTTTGATGACTTGTGGACTTCAGCTCCCAGAATTCCTCAGCCAGGCATGCTGGCTGAGGAATTCTGGGAGTTGGAGTCCACCAGTCTTAAAGTGGCCAAGGTAGGACACCCCCCCTTCTGGAACAACACCTGCAAAAGCAGCCTCTGTCAGTAATTACAGGTAGTGGAGACCTTGTCAACTCCTTCTACCCCACCAACTGTGAAAAGGAGCAGTATGATGCTGTGGTTAAGCTATCGATCTAGAACTGGGGAGATCTCGGCTCATAGGGGGAGGCTGGGAGGGGGGATTGGGCAATCACAAGGTTGTGCGTACAGGGCTGCAACCTCAGGAAGAGTGTTGTGTGCAAAAATACTCTGATTAGGGGACTGGAGGCTAAAACATGTAAGGAATGGCTGCTGGAATTGGGTATGTCCAGTTTAATGAAGAGAAGGACGAGGGGGGACAGGATAGCAGTCTTCCGATATCTCAGGGGCTGCCCCAAAGAAGAGGGAGTCAAGCTGTTCTCCAAAGCACCTGAAGGCAGGACAAGAAGCAACGGAGGGAAACTAATCAAGGAGAGAAGCAACCTGGAACTAAGGAGAAACTTCCTGACAGTCAGAACAATTAACCAGTGGAACCACCTGCCTCTAGAAGTTGTGGATGCTCCATCAGTGGAGGCTTTTAAGAAGAAACATTTGCCTGGATTAACATAGGATCTCCAGCTTGAGCAGGGGTTTGGACTAGAAGACCTCCAAGGTACCTTCCAGTACAGGGGCTCGCTTCACCGTGGATTCCCCACCCAGCAGAGTGGACAGGCAGCGATTCCATCTCCCTGAATCCCCTCCAGTGCTTCGAGGCAGCGAGGGGGGCTGATCCCCCACCCACCCAGCCCATCTCCCCCTCAGCTTCAGTGCTGGACCCTTCTCCATAAAAGCTGCACTGCTTCAGCCGGGAGTTGTACATTAAAGCAAGTTTTCTTTATTGTAAAAATAAACACGGTTTTCTCTGAACACATTCCTTTTTTTTTTTTTTTACAAAGAAAGAGATTTGCATTTTTTAAAAAAAAAAAAAATTAAATCCCCACCCCATCACAATTTTTATAGCAAAAATGTTCGTTAAAGCCAAGTGTGTGTGTGTGTGTGTGTGTGTGTGGTTTTTGTTTTAAACTCCAGAGCAACGTTTGGGATCCTTCACAAAAGCCATAAACCATGCTGATTTTGTTTTTATACATGTTCCAAAAGGATATATATAAATGGCCTTTTCTCAAGCAGTTCATTAAAATGCTTATGAAAGAGAAAGGTTCAATTGATTAAAAACCAGAGTGCTTCCAAAGTGATCCTGCATAAAACGTAGGCAGTTATTCACACACACACACAAGCATGCACACACACACACACACACACACACACGCTCACATACACACCCTTCTTTAACGAAAGCTAAATACAAAAAATGAAAATACATTTTTTCTCCTTTGATTTTTGACAAAGAAAAGCTGAAGTCCCTGTCTCGGAGCTGTCCACACATCATGGTGCTGAAATACATTTAAAAGCTGTACCAGTTGGAAAACGGGCTATACATCGCTATGGAGGCCCACCATGGATGAACGCCTATAGTGTTTGAACGGTGCTTGAAACCCAACAGTCTTTTCTTCCCCTTCTTCCCTCCGGTTTTTCTCCCATCTGTTCATCCATGGAAGTGCCCTTCTCCTCTGCTTCCCTTCGCCAGTCAACCCGCTGGATGGACTTGCCCTTGGGTCTATCCATGCTCACTTCTTTCCCACGCTACCCGTCGTGGACAGGTGTTCCTCCTCCCCTGAGCGTTCCTGCAAAAGTGCTTCAAAGAATGGTCACTCCCACCCCAATCGCAGCGTCTCCCATCTCAAATCCCTGGGGACGGCGGCCTTAGAGGGTCCCGAAGGAAAGTCCCATGGTGTAAAACCCAAGTCCCTTGAGTTTCTCTTCCGCCCGTGCTTTCTGCTTCAAGTGGACCTTGCTGTGTCTTTTCTTCTCGTCGCTCCTGGCGAAGCGGCGGCCGCAGTCGTCACAGGAGAAGGGCTTTTCCCCCGTGTGGGTCCTGATGTGGGTGGTCAGGTGGTCACTGCGACTAAAGTTCCTCAGGCAGATGCGGCACTGGAAGGGCTTGTGGCCTGTGTGTATCCGGAGGTGTCTGTTGAGCTCGTCTGATCTGGCAAAGCTCCTGACGCAGTTTTCTACCGGGCAGACGAAGGCCTTCTCGTGGGGTTTGGGACAAAAGCATTTAGAAGAACATTTCCCACGCCGTGTCTTCTTCTTGGGACCTGTCAGGCTGCTGGGGGTCCTGCCAAGTCCCAAACTGTTGGTGGAAGAACTCGGGAGGTGAGCTAAAAAGTCCGTCATGGAGACCGACGAGGAGTTGTTGAGACTGTCGGGGTGCATCAAGGTTGGGAGGACTTCCGGGTGGGCGATGGGCGCTTCAAATTCTCGGGTGAACGGCGGGGAAAGTTTAGGGGGGGGCTTGGCCTCTACAAAGTCCGCGGGGAGTTGACCGTGGCTTAGGAACGCTTCGGCCTGACAACGAAAATCCAAGGGAGGTCCAAAAGTCCCGGATTGTTCAGAGAGAGAGTTGAGTTCTGACTGGCAGCTGACCATCAACACGTTCTCCGTCTTGGGGGCCATCTGGGGAAACATGGCTTGACTTGCCTCCACCGGGTGGAAGGCCTCTGAAGGTGGACACTCGGCCGGCAAATAAGGGTGAGGCTGGCTGAGGTGCTCCCAATGGGAGCAGGAAGATTTGAACTTCTCCGCGGTGGGAGAGATGGAGGAGAGCTTGATGTCCTGCTTGGAATCCAAAAGCTTCTCCTGAAAGAGACAGTGAGAAGCGGAGGCCCTCTCTTCAGGAGAAGCCTGGAACTGCTGGAGGCTCTCCGGAGCCGAGAAGGAGGAATTATAGCCTTGTTCGGCTAAAGACGGTTGCACGGAGATGTTCAGCTCAGGCTGGCAGGTAGAGTAGAGATCCAGGTGGTTCTGGAGGACCTCTGGAATGGTGTAGCTGGTCTCTGGTGGCCTCTGGTGACCTTCCAGAGCAGAGAAGGGAGATAGTCCTAGGATTCCGGACATCAAGTTGAAGAGGGACTCCTGATCTGGGCATTGTTCCGTTTTGATAAAAAGGCTGCCGGAGTAACTGACCGGTGGGGACGCTTCTCCAGAAAGGAAGTAGTAGTCAACTGGTTCAGAGTTCATGGTAGCTCCCATCAAGTCAGCTGGAAAATCAACAACGGGAGACGTTGAGTTTAAAAGAAACGCAAGGGTTTCTACACACAGGTATTCCGCGACTTACAACTTACAAGTTCGTTTAGTGCAGTGGTTCTCAACCTTTTTAATGCCGCGACCCCCAACCGGTCGTAAGTCGAGGACGACTCAACCGGTCGTAAGTCGAGGACTACTCAACTGGTGCAGCACCGTTTGCGGACTGGGGCTTTTGGCGGGCTCAGCAGGGCAGAGACAGCCTGGACAATTCCTATTGGCTTTTGAAAGCCAATAGAATTAGACTCTATTCAAGAGAGTCTCTTCTATTGGCTTTCAAAAACCAATAGAATAAAAGGGAGTAGCACAGCTAAGGAAAAGGGGACAAAAAAATGGCGGACTGTGTTGTTTGGCGACCCCCGTGAAATGGTCGTTCAACCCCAAATGGGGTCCCGACCCACAAGTTGAGAACCTCTGGTTTAGTGACTGTTCCAAGTTACAACGGCGCTGGGAAAAAAAGGGACTTGTGACCATTTTACACACCGACAACGGTGGCAGCCTCCCCAGGGTCGCCTGATCTATGTTCGGATGCTTGGCAACTGACTCACATTTATGACGGTTGCAGTGTCCCTTCACAACCGTGTGACTATTTTAACCTCTGCAGGGTTTCGCTGACCGACGGTGGCTAGAGAAGTCATAAAATGGGGGCCAAACTCGCTTGACAAACTCCCCACTTAACAACGTAAATGTTGGGCCTCAGTTGAGGACCTAAATAACAGGGACAGTATTGTTCGTGCTCACCTAGATTCCTCCAGAGCAGTGTTTCTTAGGACCTTTAAGATGTTTGGACTGGAACTCCCAGAATTCCCCAGGCACCATTATGCTCTACCTCAGTGTTTCCCAAACTTGACAATTTTAAGGCATGAGGACTTCAACTCCCAGAATTCCACAGCCAGCAATGCTGGCTGTGGAATTCTGGGAGTTGAAGTCCACATGCCTTAAAATTGTCAAGTGTGGGAAACACTGCTCTACCTAATATAGAGTTTGCACCCTCCTGCTTGGTAGAGGCTCCTTTACTTACTGTTTCTCAACTATGACACCTGTAGGATCTGTGGACTTCAATTCCCAGAATTCCTCAGCCAGTGTAACTGAGCGTGGAGCTCATAACTTACTCTGAAATTTAACTCTGAGCTTAGAGCCAGTTTGGTTTAATGGTTGAGGCACTAGGCTAGAAAGAGGGAGTTCTAGTCCTGCTTTAGTCAGAAAAGCTGGCTGGCTGACTTTAGGCCAATCACCAGGAGTTGGTGAGTTCTAGTCCCGCCTTAGGCATGAGAGCTGGCTGAGTCTCTTTGAGCCAATCACCAGGAGACCGTGAGTTTTAGTGCTGCCTTAGCCATGAAAGCCAGCTGGGTGACTTTGGGCCAATCACCAGGAGACGGTGAGTTCTAGTCCTGCCTTAGGCATGAGAGCTGGCTGAGTCTCTTTGAGCCAATCACCAGGGGACTGTGAGTTCTAGTCCTGCTTTAGTCAGGAAAGCCGGCTGAGTGACTTTGGGCCAATCACCAGGGGATGGTGAGTTCTAGTCCTGCCTTAGCCATGAAAGCCAGCTGGGTGATTTTGGGCCAATCATCAGGAGACGCTGAGTTCTAGTTCTGCCTAAGCAAAAAAGCCGAGTGCATGACTTTTGGGCCAATCACCAGGAGACTGTGAGTTCTAGTTCTGCCTTAGTATGAAAGCCAGCTGGTGACTTTGGGACAATTGCCAGGAGACTGTGAGTTCTAGTTCCACCTTAGCATGAAAGCCAGTTGACTGATTTGGGGCCAATCACCAGGAGACGGTGAGTTCTAGTCCTGCCTAAGCAAAAAAGCCGATTGCATGACTTTGGGCCAATCACCAGGAGACGGTGAGTTCTAGTTCTGCCTTAGCATGAAAGCCAGCCGGTGACTTTGGGCCAGTCCTTCTCTTTCCGCCCAAACCCACCTCACAGGATGGTTGTTGAGGGGGGGGGGAAATGGGAGGAAGGAAGGAATATTTGGTATATGTTCACCACCTTGAGTTATTTCTAAGAACCAATACAGGCGGGATACAAATATATACATAAATAAACTTCCCACTCAGAGACTGGAAATAAACCATCTTCAAGAGCCACTATATTAAAATCAAATTAAAAAAAAGTCCTTCAGCCCCCCCCAGATCCTGGGAACAAAGTCAAAATGGTGATGGACGGATCGCCCTTCCCCAAACCCTTTCTCCAAGCCCCACAGGAAATTCTTGAAGTGGAAGAAATTGGGGAGGGGCGAGGAGGTCAACCTGTGTCCCTTAGATGGCAAAGTTTGGGAAAGACGTGTCCAGAATTCTGGCGAACGTACGGGGTTGAGCTAGATGACCTCTTGGGAGCCCTTCCGCTTGCCTCTCTTTGCAAACATCCAGTTCGAAGGCCCCTCCCCTCCTCCCCGATCACGCGACCTTGGCCGTGGGAACTCACCTACTCACCTCTTAACGCCCCCCCCTTGAAAGATAATTCCTGGACGATTGGAAGAATCTAGCACGACTATTAACCCCTTGAAAAATGCTTGGGTTTAGGGCATTCTGACATTGAATCCCTTCTATCTGAGCCTTACAAAGGTGGGGAGGGGGGGTCTGGCCATCCAGAATATAGGAGGGGGGGGCAAGTTGAGCGACAACCCATCCCCCATGTCTGGCCAAGCTCCCCCAGTCACGGCTGCTGAAAATTGGTGGCCGAGATTCCTGCCATTTTGAGATGGGCATCACTCAAAGGCACTCAAAAGCAGCTTAGTTTTTTTTAAAAAAGGATCCCCCCACCTACAGAGCCCCCACTTCTCATTGCACCACCCCAGCTTCCTGCCCCCCCCAAACGTTGAAAGACACCCCAGCCCTCCCAAGGCTATCCATCTTTGGCCTAGAGAGAGACAGAAGACAACAAAGTCGATTTGATTGTGCATCTCATCTTGAGCTATTCCAAAGAGGTCGTTTACAAGAGCTTGCAGCCTGATCTTCACCACCACCACCACCACCACCTCCTCCTCCTCCTTCTCCCCCCCTCCCTTTCTTACCTGCAAAATAGTCGGGGGCTTCTTCTCTGGGGGGCTGGCTCAGGAGGGGAGACAGCTGCTCTCCTTGGTCGGGGTATTGTCCGTCTTCGGCTCTCGAGGTTTCCTGGCGGGAGAAGTCCATGAGGTTCAACATGTCCCGAGGATGGAGGAGGAGGAGGAAGAGGAAGAGGAGGAAGGCAAGTGGGTGGAACCCAGCCCCCGGGCTCAGGGGGAGGGAACCGTCTCCTCCAGGGGTGCACGTGGCAAAGGGGAACCCGGGGGGGGGCTCCTGCCTTGCCTTGCCTTGCTTTGGCCCGGCCGGCCTCACCTGCCGGCCTCACCTGGGCTGGCCGGGCTCCGCAGGTGCTCGGGCTGCCTCCTCTTGTTTGTAAGCAAAGAACCCAGGAGCTGCAGGGCTGCTTTTTATATCTGCCTCGCATCTTCCGTTGCAACCCGGCGCTTCCATTTCTGGAGTTCCCAAGCAGGGCTGGCTGTGACGTAAATGCCCATATATGGACTCAGGATGCAGCGGAGGGAGACCCAATAAGGAAATCTCTCCTGGTGACGTTTTCCTGCCCCCCCCCTCCTCTCCTCTCTTCTCTTCTCCTCTTCCCCACAGCAATTTTGGCACCTGTCTTTACCATCTCGCTCTCTTCCTCCTCCCCCCCCCCACGATAATGAATCTTTCTCAGTTGAGAATAATAATAATAATGTAAAAAAAAACACCTGGGAAATTGCTGAGCATCAGGAAGTGGCTGGGTGGAGGAGACTCTCTCTGCCCCCTCCGCCCCGCTAACCCCCTTGGCAGAAATTTGGGGGGGGGAAGCCAGATGCAACCCATTGCACTGCTGCAAGGGAAGGGCAGATGTTGGGGCCCAAAGCGCGCCCCCCCCTCCACGTCCACTGGAGCCTTCTTCTTCAGTGGTGTTTTCTAAGCTCTGGGGGTGCCCCCCCCGGGAGAAAGGTGGTATTTTAGCTGTCCTACTGGGAAAGATGGAGGGAAAGAGAAGGAGAGGAGAGGCAGCAGAAAGGAGAATGGACTCACTCAGGGTGGTGATGGGGGGGGGGGCAAGGAGAACAGAAGCGACAGGTCGGCGAGGGTTCGTCATGGAGAAAGACTCATGTGGGTGCCAGAAGTTGGAAATGGCTTGATGGCCCCCAATCCACCAACCGACCGATCGACCGATCAACTGATCAATCAATCAATCAACCGACCGACCAATCTGCAGACACCAATGAAGTCAAGGTCTCCGTTGAGCTTTGAAAGCTGTGAGGGTGAATTTCGCCTTGCAAGAGCTCTCCAAGGTACTGAAATAGCTTCTGTTTTTTTCTGCCTGACTCTAGACCAGGGGTCTTCAAACTTGGCCAACTTTAAGACTTCAACTCCCAGAATTCCTCAGCCCACAAGTCTTAAAGCTGCCAAGTCTGAAGACCCTTCTTCTATTGAATGTAGTGGACTTCAACTCCCAGAATTCCTCAGCCAGGAGGAATTCTGGGAGTTGAAGTCCACAAGTCTTAAAATTGCCAAGTTTGAAGACCACTGGTCTAGACTCAGGTCTGTACAGATAATCCTCAACTTACGACGTCATTTAGCGATGTACAACATGGCGCGGGAAAAAAAGGGAACGATGACCGTTTTTCGCGCACATGACCGTTGCAGCACCCATGCAGTCCTGGGTTCGAAACTCGGACGCTTGGCATTGGACTCGTGTTTATGATGGTCGCTGTGTCCCCTGGGTCACGCGATCCCTTTTGGCGACCTTCTGACAAGCAAAGTCAATGGGGGAAGCCGGATTCGCTTAACGACTGTGCCAGATTCACTTAAGAACTGTCTTGCTTAGCAACGGAACTTCTGGGCTCAGTTATGTCATAGGTTGAGGACTCTCTGTATGGTGCAGACCATATCCAACCTTTTCTCCTCTCTTGTCCGGCTTCAGAATCTGAACTCTGACTGGTCCTTGGAAGGCGTCGTTAAGGGGTCGTTAAGTGAATCGCTGCAGTCGTTAAATGAGTAACCTGGTCGTTAAGCGAACCCAGATTCCCTGTTGACTTTGCCTGTCAGAAGGTCCCAAAAGGGGGCGATCACACTGACCCCGGGACACCGCGACCGTCGTATGAACCTGTCCGAATGTTGATCGCGCGATCAGGGGGACACCCCACAGGTCGTAAGTGTGGAAAAGGGTCGTAAGTCACGTATGCCGTCGTAACTTTGAGCGGTCATGAAATGAAACTGTTGTAAGTTGAGGACCACAAGGAACTCTAGGTGACAGTCTTGGTTCCTGGAGGCTGATAGGTGACTTTCTTTATCCTTAGAGTCGGGATTCTCAACCTTAGCTACTGGAAGAGGCGTGGACTTCAACTCCCAGAATTCCAGTGGCTAAGGTGGAGGATCACCGCTTCAGTAGCTTCCTTAGCGTCTAAATCAGTGGTTCTCAACCTTTTTAATGCCGCGGCCCCCAACCGGTCGTAAGTCGAGGACTACTCAACCGGTCGTAAGTCGAGGACTACTCAACTGGTGCAGCACCGTTTGCAGACTGGGACTTTTGGCGGGCTCAGCAGGGCAGAGACAGCCTGGACAATTCCTATTGGCTTTTGAAAGCCAATAGAATTAGACTCTATTCAAGAGAGTCTATTCTATTGGCTTTCAAAAGCCAATAGAATAAAAGGGAGTAGCACAGCTAAGGAAAAGGGGGAAAAAAATGGCGGACTGCGTTGTTTGGCGACCCCCGTGAAATGGTCGTTCTACCCCAAATGGGGTCCCGACCCACAGGTGGAGAACCACTGGTCTAAATAATACTCATTATTTACAGTAGGTCCACCTTTTCTTGACTTGGTGTGTCTCTGTCCTCGGAGAACCGCAGCCGAGTTGCACCTCGGAAAGGTCTCATCCCAACACGACTCCGGGTAGTCCTCAACCTACGATGGTTCATTTAGTGACCGAAGTTACAATGGCACTGGAAAAAGCGAGCGGTGACTGTTTTTTTCACACTGACGAACGTCGTTGTGACATCCCCAAGGTCACGTGGTCAAAGTTCGGACGCTTGGCAACCGGTTCCTATTTATGACGGTCACAGGGTGCCGGGGTGGCGTGACCTGCTTTTGCGACATTCTGACCAGCAAAAGTCCACGGGGGGGGGGGGAAAGCCAGGTTCGCTTCATAAGCGCGTGACTTAGTGACCGCAGGGATTCCCTTAACCAGAAGGTCACCCAATGTGGCAAACTCTCTTAACAAAAGTCTCGCTTAGCAACGGAAATGTTGGGCTCCTTTGTGGATGTAAGTTGAGGACTATTTGTAACTCATTTGTGCTGCACTTTGAAGGGATGCCTTAATTAGTTTAGGGAAAGAAGAAAAAAAAAGGGTTCCTCCTTCCCTCTCTCCTTCCCTCTCCCTCTCTCTCCCTCTCTCTCTCCCACTCCCTCCCTCCCTGTCCCTTCCTCTCTTCTTCCCTCTCCCTCTCTCCCTCCCTCTCTCCCTGTCCCTTCCTCTCTTCTTCCCTTTCTCTCTCTCCCTCCCTCTCTCCCTGTCCCTTCCTCTCTTCTTCCCTTTCTCTCTCTCCCTCCCTCTCTCCCTGTCTCTTCCTCTCTTCTTCCCTCTCCCTCCCTCCCTCTCTCTTTCCCTCCCTCCCTCTCTCCCTCGCCCTTCCTCTCTCCTTCCCTCTCTTGATCCCTCCCTGTCTCTCTCTCCCTCCCCCTTCCTGTTTTTCCCTCCCTGTCTCTCTCCCTCCCTCTCTCCCTCCCTCTCTCCCTGTCCCTTCCTCTCTTCTTCCCTCTCCCTCTCTCCCTCCCTCCCTCTCTCCTTCCCGCCCTCCCTCTCTCCCTCGCCCTCCCTCTCTCCTTCCCTCTCGATCCCTCCCTGTCTCTCTCCCTCCCTCTCTCCCTGTCCCTTCCTCTCTTCTTCCCTCTCCCTCTCTCTCCCTCTCCCTCCCTGTCTCTTCCTCTTCTTCTTTCTGCGTCTCTATCCCTCCCTCCCTCTCCCTCTCTTCCTCTCTCTATCCCTCCCCCTCCCTCCCTCTCCCTCTCTCTCCTTCCCTCCCTCCCTCTCCCTCGCTCTTCCTCTCTCCTTCCCTCTCTCCCTCTCCCTCCCTCTGTCTCTCTCTCCCTCCCCCTTCCTGTTTTTCCCTCCCTGTCTCTCTCTCCCTCCCTCTCTCCCTCTCCCTTTCTCCCTCCCTCTCTCTCCTTCCCCCTCCCTCCCTCCCTCCCTCTTTTGCTATTTACACCCAGAGTGCACCAGATCTCATCCAATCAGGAACTCCTAGGAGCACTGGGTGGTTTTGTTTGCTTCCCGTTGGCCTCCTCCTCCTCCTCCTCCTCCTCCGTCCTTGTCGCTTTTCCCTTTCGGGGGGCTTTGTGCGAAGGTTGCATTGTTGCATTCGGCAGAGGCAGCCTTGCGATGGGGAAGGGTGCAGCCTCCCTTCCTTTGCCCTCCGGATCCACCCAGGAGCTGTTGCGTAATCTGCGCACTGGGTCCTTCGAAAATGGGCCGGTTGCAAGGAGGGCATGTTTTGGAAATGGTTTGGACCAGGTTCTTTGGACACCCCCCCCCTCCTCGAACACAGCACCTCCTCTGCTATCTCTTAAAGGAACCTACTTTTTTTTTTCCTGGTTCCCATGGAGCCTGGAGTGGGGGGGGGGGAAAGGAAAAAAAGGACCTGCCTTAACACTCACACGAGTTTTAACGAGCCGATTTTGAATCGCTCATCCCCTTCGCCCAGATGTCAGGAGAATAAATTTTTCTGCGCGCACTTAGCCCTTAAACCTACGGCCACAACTGCTGCCGCTAAGCAGGTGATCCCCCCCCCCCAAAATGAGGGCCGCGCCGGAACCCAAAGTTCCAGGCAGCTGTTAAGCGGGTTTTGCCCCGTGTCGTGGCCATTTTCTGCCACGGCTCTTAAGCAAATCGCAGCATGTTGTTAAGCGAGGCGTGCGGCCGCAAAGTGAAACCAGCTTCTCCCCGTTGACTTGGCCTGTTGGGAAGGTTGTCAAATAGCATTGAAATGACTCCGGGATGCTACGCCTGTTGTGAACGCAGGTTGGCTGTTAAAGAGCCCGAGGTGGCGCAGCAGTTAGGGTGCAGTACTGCAGGCCACTTTAGCTGACTGTGTTCAGCAGGTCAGCGGTTCAAATCTCACCAGCTCAAGGTTGACTCAGCCTTCCATCCTTCCGGGGTAGGTAAAATGAGGACCCAGATGGTTGGGGACAATGTAAATATATATATATATACATTGTTTACTGGTGTATACCGCTTAGAGAGTGCTTGCACTTAAAGCGGTATATAAGTCTCATAAATAAATAAATTTTGGATTCCTTTGACCCTCGGGACGTTGCGATGGATGTTAAGTGCCAGGACCTCTTGCAAGTCACCTCTCTTCAGTGGCGTTGCGATTTTGAAGGGTCGCTAAACGGTTGTAAGTTGAGGACCCCCTGTATAGAGAGGTCTGGACTGGCCTTTGAATAGGACTTTCCCAAGAACGTGTAAAAGGACCGGTAAAAATGAAGCAAATTGGAAGTAGAGAATCCGGGCATTTTTGTTAGTTGGAACCTAACTCAGGTCTCAAAGGCGCTGCAACTGGACTTCCCTTGCTTTTCCTTGAAGACGTTTCGATTCGCCTTCAAGAAGCTTCTTCAGTTCTGACTGAAGGGTGGAGGATGGACAGATTTATACTCCTCGCAGACAGCTGGTCATTTGCCTCCCTTTAGAGCAGTGTTTCCCAAACTTGACCATTTTAAGGCATGTGGACTTCAACTCCCAGAATTCCACAGCCAGCAATGCTGGCTGTGGAATTCTGGGAGTTGAAGTCCACATGCCTTAAAATGGTCAAGTTTGGGAAACACTGCTTTAGAGAGTCGTTGAGGCCACTTGGAGGTTTACCTGTATCGTGTTTCCATCCGTTGCTTCTTGTCCTGCCTTCTGGTGCTTTGGAGAATAGGTTGACCCCCCCCCCTCTTCTTTATGGCAGATTGCTGTCATGTCATTGTCTTCACTAAACTAGACATACCCAACTCCAGCAACCGTTCCTTGTACGTTTTAGCCTCCAGTCCCCTGATCTAGACAGCATACTTAAAAGCTGTCATCACCCTGCCAACAAAAGTGCGGATAGTCCAGGCCGTGGTTTCCCCAGTTGCAATGTACGGCTGTGAAAGTTGGACCCTAAGAAAGGCTGAGCGCCAAAGAATGGAGGCCTTTGAACTCTGGTGCTGGAGAAGACTCCTGCGAGTCCCCTGGACTGCAAGGCGATCCAACCGGTCGGTCCTAGAGGAGATCAACCCCGACTGCTCTTTAGAAGGCCAGATCCTGAAGTTGAAACTCAAGTCCTTTGGCCACCTAATGAGAAGGAAGGACTCCCTGGAGAAGGGCCTAATGCTGGGAAAGATGGAGGGCAAGAGAAGAAGGGGATGACGGAGAAGGAGGGGGCTGGATGGAATCACTGAAGCAGCAGACGTGAGCTTCAGTGGACTCCAGAAGATGGTAGAGGACAGGAAGGCCTGGAGGAACGTGGTCCATGGGGTCGCGATGGGTCGGACACGACTTTGCAACTAATAACAACAACCCCTGATCACCCTTGTTGCTCCAGGACCTGAGAATCTCCCAAGACATTTAACCTAATGAAGGATAATCTAATTTGATATCTCTAAAATGATTCAACCTCTAGAACAGTGGTTCTCAACCTCTGGGTCGGGACCCTATTTGGGGTCGAACGACCATTTCACGGGGGTCGCCAAACAACGCAGTCCGCCATTTCCCCCCCCCCCCTTTTCCTTAGCTGTGCTACTCCCTTTTATTCTATTGGCTTTTGAAAGCCAATAGAAGAGACTCTCTTGAATAGAGTCTAATTCTATTGGCTTTCCAAAGCCAATAGGAATGGTCCAGGCTGTCTCTGTCCTGCTGAGCCCGCCAAAAGTCACATTCTGCAAAAGATGCTGCACCAGTTGAGTAGTCCTCGACTTACGACCGGTTGAGTAGTCCTCGACTTACAACCGGTTGGGGGTCGCAGCATTAAAAAGGTTGAGAACCACTGATCTAGAACAACCAAGTGTGGAATTTTGCACAAAGTCCATCAAATGATTTATTTAGCCCAGCGGCTCCACAACGTTTCTGTACCCCACTTCTGATATCTTCTCGCACCCTTTACAAAAGTTCGAAATCACGGCAACGAATTATCCAGGATAATTGTGAAAACCCAAATTTTCACACCTTCTGGAATATCGTCTCGCATCCACAGGGGTTCCGAGCACACACACATCCCCGGTTGGGAACCCCTGATTTAGGCTGATCAAAATACATCCGTGTAAGAATCTCCTTGGTGAACGAGACGTACGATTTGTACGGAAGAATAAATAATCCCATTTATTAACAAATTCTGTATCAATATATTCATGCCAGGTTGGCACTGGCCAAACTTTTGATGGGCTGGTCAAAGGCTTGTTAGACATTTTAAATATCTGGAAACTGTAAAACTGACCTTGGTTTTTTGTTTTTTTAAAAAAAGATGCAAGCTATTAAAGACAGGTGACTTTTAGAAATGATTTATCTGCCCCCACAAACAAAAAGACGAGAAAGAAGGTCAAGGTAACTCTGCCTTGGTTTTGTAGAAAGATGTAGAAAAACCTGGCACATTCTCACTTACTTGCTCTGGAGGGACTGTGCAGGTAGTCCGCCCTAGGCCTAGGCCGCTTTATGACTCATGGACTTCAACTCCCAGAATTCCTGAGCCAGCATGGGGGAACTATGGCCCCCTCATGACTTGTGGACTTCAACTCCCAGAATTCCTGAGCCAGCATGGCTCAGCTTGGAAACCTCTCCCTTTCCCCTCAGTGTGGCTGGCTGAGGAATTCTGGGAGTTGAAGTCCACCAGTCATAAAAGGTTGCCTACCTCTGGCCTAGGCCTAGGCCGCTTTATGATTCATGGACTTCAACTCCCAGAATTCCTGAGCCAGCATGGGGGAACTATGGCCCCCTCATGATTTGTGGACTTCAACTCCCAGAATTCCTGAGCCAGCCACGCTGAGGGGGAAAGGGAGAGGTTTCCAAGCTGAGCCATGCCGACTCAGGAATTCTGGGAGTTGAAGTCCACCAGTCATAAAAGAGCCAAGGTTGCCTACCCCTGGCCTAGACTCACAACAGTTTATTTAGTGACCGTTCAAAGTTACAATGGCAGCGAAAACAATGACTTACGACCGTTTTGCAGACCAATGTTGCAGCATCCCCGTGGTCCTGTAATCGAAATTCAGATGGCAACTGGCATGTACTTAAGATGGTTGCCCCAGCAATAATAATAATAATAATAGAGAGACAAAATGCCAAATCCAGTCTGAACATCTGGCTGACTGTGTGATGATCCATAATAATAATAACAATAATAATAATAATAATAATAATAATAATAATGATAATGATGATTATGATGATGTTGGAAGGGACCTTGGAGATCATCTAGTCCAAACCCCTGCTCAGGGAGGAACCCTGACAGAATCATAGACTAATGGAGATGGAAGGAACCTCGGAGGTCCTCTAGTCCAACCCCCTGCTCAGGCAGGAAACCCTATATACCATTCCAGACAAATGGCCGTCCAGTCTCTTCTTAAAAACTTCCAGTGTTGGAGCATTCACAGTTTCTGGAGGCAGGTAGTTCCACTGGTTAATTGTTCTAATGAAACATTTCCACGACCACCACCCCCACCCCATTTGTAGATCTTCCCCCTTCATTCCCAACAGACCATCAAATTGGGTGACTGGGAGACAAATGGGGGGGGGTAGCTCACAATAATTTCGTCCCTTAGAAACTCACCGGATGAGTCCAGATGCGAGTTTTCAAAGGAGGGTGGAGAGCTGGTCCCTTGAGGCAACTGCCCAACTGACCGGACTATGGTTTCCTTTTCAGGAAAAATTCTAGAATTTGCGTCCTGTTCAGTTCCCGTAGCAACGGGCCTGGGGCCACCGACCGGACATGTTCTGTCAAACACCCTTGGGCAGTTTCTCAACATCTGGCGCAGAGTCAAGACATGGGGGGGGGACAACTAAGGAGAAGACAGGTGAATCAAGGCAAGAAGAATTATGTTTTTTTCCAGCTGGCTGGTCAGCACCATCAACAACCTGGATCTGCTGGAGTTCTTGGGATGTTTGACCTCTTTCCTGGAAGGAAGATCTGAAGGGTCT
This sequence comes from Crotalus tigris, assembly GCF_016545835.1. Classification (NCBI taxonomy): domain Eukaryota; kingdom Metazoa; phylum Chordata; class Lepidosauria; order Squamata; family Viperidae; genus Crotalus; species Crotalus tigris. The sequence goes on along the minus strand of NW_024097495.1, from coordinate 430,405 downwards.
TGAGAACAACAGAGAAGAGCAACAAAGATGATTAGGAGACTGGAAAACATGTAAAGAACAGTTGCTGGAATTGGGTACATCTAGTTTAATGAAGAGAAGGACGAGGGGGGACAGGATAGCAGTCTTCCAGTATCTCAGGGGCTGCCCCAAAGAAGAGGGAGTCAAGCTATTCTCCAAAGTGCCTGAAGGCAGGACGAGAAGCAATGGATGGAAACTAATCAAGGAGAGAAGCAACCTAGAACTAAGGAGAAACTTCCTGACAGTGAGAACAATTAACCAGTGGAACAACCTGCCTCCAGAAATCATGGGTGCTCCATCACTGGAGGTTTTTAAGAAGAGACTGGACAACCACTTGTCTGAAATGGTATAGGGTTTCCTGCCTGAGCAGGGGGTTGGACTAGATGACCTCCAAGGTCCCTTCCAACTCTGTTATTCTATTCTATTCTATTCTATTCTATTCCATTCCATTCCATTCTATTATTCTCTTCTCTTCTCTTCTTTCCTATTCTATTCTATTCTATTCTATTCTATTCTATTCCATTCCATTCTATTATTCTCTTCTCTTCTCTTCTCTTCTCTTCTATTCTATTCTATTCTATTCCATTCCATTCCATTCCATTCTATTATTCTCTTCTCTTCTCTTCTCTTCTCTTCTCTTCTTTCCTATTCTATTCTATTCTATTCTATTCTATTCTATTCTATTCTATTCTATTCTATTCTATTCTATTCTATTCTATTCTTTCCAGTTCTAGGGAAGCTTGCTGAAAGCCGGCAGAATGGAAAACTTTCAAGGACTTTCCAGCAGGTGTGAAGCAGATAGCAGATGGTTCCTATCACAAAGGGAACTTGTTTACATGAGCTGCATGTTTGGCTGGGGAAATTGTTGTTACATGCTACGCTCTGGTGCCTTTTAAGAGTTAGTTTTACCCCGCTTATACCAAGCCGTGCGTTCAATACACTGTGAGCTCTTTGAAAAGGAAACTTATCCTGGACTTTTATTTGGATACTTCAGCTGGAAGTCGATGCTCCTGTTCCAAGAGCTTCGGAAAATTACGCACGACGTCCCTCTTTCCAAAAAGCCTTAGTAAACGCCATGATTTTCTTCTCCTTCCATGCATTTAAGAACTTCGGGCGCCTTACAAAGGAGAAATGACTAAAAAAAACCATCCCAAAACCTGTAAGGCCGTTGTCTGCACTTAGCTGAGTCACAGGGACCTGCAAAGATTCTCATTATGCAGAGCGAAGGTGACAGTTACACAAGGTTGACAAATTGTGCAATCACACACTGAAAGGACTACCGTGGGGAAGTGTGTCAAACAGCTGGGGGGACGGACAGGGTGGGTAGCAGACGTTTTATGGGGGGAAGCCGTGGGGTCAGGACGTAGGAGCAAAACAAAGCAGAAAACAAATGCGGAGAGCTTACAGGGAGTCCTTGACTTACGACCGTAAGGGAGCCCGAATATTTTGTTGCTAAGCGAGACATTTGTTAAGGGAGTTTTGCCCCTTTTTGTGACCTTTCCATTGCCACAGTTGTTAAGTGAATTGCGGCCGTTGTTAGGTCAGTAACACAATTGTTAAGCCATTCTGGCGTCCTCGTTGACTTTGCTCGTCAAAAGGTCGCAGAAAGGGATGCACAGCACTCCGGGACACTACAACCGTCATAAACGTAGCTGTATTTTGATCATGTGACCAGGGGGATGCTGAAGAACAAGAGGCAACAAACATTTTTGAGGATAAAAACGATCACTAAATCCCTTGTCGTCCAATCGCTTGGCCAATAAAGAATTCTATTCTATTCTATTATTCTGCTCTATACTCTATTCTTATTTTATTCTATTACTATTCTATTCTATTATTATTCTACTCTACTCTTTTCTTTTCTATTACTATTCTATTCTATTATTATTCTACTCTATTCTTTTCTTTTCTATTAATATTCTATTCTATTATTATTCTACTCTACTCTATTCTTTTCTTTTCTATTACTATTCTATTCTATTATTATTCTACTCTATTCTATTCTGCTTTATTACTATTCTATTCTATTACTCTGCTCTACTCTACTCTACTCTACTCTACTCTACTCTACTCTACTCTACTCTACTCTACTCTACTCTACTCTACTCTACTCTATTCTATCCCATTCTTAATTCTATTCTATTCTATTGGACTATCAGTTGATTGTCCAGCCTGGAGCAGGTGTGTATGTGTGTGTGTGTGTGTGTGTTTCTGGTACCTTCCAGAAAGCGATCCCAATGAGCAAAGCGAGGCTAATACATACATAAATACATACATACATACATATATACATTCAAGAATATTGGTAAAAATGCGACTCCCGGGCATAATTATGAATAAAAGAAATAAAACACGATCGCCGGGAGGGTTAAAGTAAGAATACTTTACTAAAAATATACTATACTTATACTAAAAAGTTGCCAAGCTTTCACTGGGGGAAACTCCCCAACATCGTCAGGGCTAAGAGCCGTGCGTAGACGTTACTTGAACCTACTTAAACCACCTTTATTGAAATGGTCTTTTAGCCCTGACGATGTTGGGGAGTTTCCCCCAGCGAAAGCTTGGCAACTTTTTAGTATAAGTATAGTATATTTTTAGTAAAGTATTCTTACTTTAACCCTCCCGGTGATCGTGTTTTATTTCTTTTATTCATATATATATATATATATATATATATATATATATATATATATATATTGACCACAAAGAGAATAAATAGAAAATATTTAATAACCAAAGCTAGCTTTCATTGGGTACTCCCGACATCGTCAGGGTTTAAAAAAGCAGTCATTGGGAAAAACCTTATATGCAATCCCTAATTGCCTGCATCCGGCTTTTAGATCGTGTAACCGGCCCCAGCTGGCCGTGCTGAGTTCCGAGTGCATCTCTCATGTCAGCACGTGGTTCTTTCTTATCACCTCTCCTACTCCACCTTACTTCTATCATTGACCCTGGGGCTGGACAGGATCCTTTCCCTTCTCTTTCTAGCAGTAACCCTTTCCTTTCCCCCACCCCCATCAGTGTAAGTCTCTTTATTAGATGGGGGGGGGGTTGCAAATCATTCAGTCTTCCTCCAGCCCCTTCGTATGTCTCAACCAAGTTACGATCAATCTTCCTCACCCTTGGTGATCGTAACCCTGACGATGTCGGGAGCACCCGACGAAAGCTAGGTTTGGTTATTAAATATTTTCTATTTATTCTCTTGGTGGTCACTATTTATTTGTTTTTTGTAACATGGATATACCCAAGAGTCGGATATATATATATATATATATATATATATATATATATATATATATATATATATATATATATATATAATGCTGTATGTTACACCCTGTTGACCCAAATATGGGAGAGAGACAGCCCAGGTTCGAATCTCAGAAGGGTATGTCTGGTTGAAAAGAACTAAAGAGTTCGAAATAGCTATTCCAGTTCTCCCTTAATTCTTTGCTAGCAATCCAAATTTTATATATATATATATATATATATATATATATATATATATATATATATATATATATATATATGTATGGAAGCCATAATTAAAAAGCAGTTAAATCAATTAGGACCTACGACCAGATCTAAGAGCCGTGTGCAAATGACGGCTCACCTATAAAGGCACTCTCCCACAGACCAGCATTAACCCTGACGATGTCAGAAGTATCTGACAAAAGCTTGGTGATCGGTGATGGTATTAAACTTTTATAGTTTATTATATTCCTGGTGTTCACCCTTTATTGGTAATTGATTATATATATATATATATATATATATATATATATATATATATATATATATATATATATGTCTTTGGTTGTTTGGGTTTTCTCCTGCGTAAAATTGGAAGTGTCTTGGCAACGTTTCGACGAAGTCCCATTTGTCATCTTCAGGCTGGTGTTTTCAGCTTCGTGCTTCGAGCAGCAATGTGTGGTCTTAGCTGTTTCTTCCTCAGAAAACAGAATATATATTATATATATATATATATATATATATATATATATATATATATATATATATACACACACACATACACACACTTGCCTGTTATGCAATCCCTATTTGCTTGTGGCAGTGTGTTGGCAACGGACTATTTTAAATCTTCCCATGTGACGGCATTGCTGGAGAAACGGGGAAAATATCACACAGAGATTCAATCCGATTCAGTGACTTGGTGGTTATAAAATCAGCTTGGCAGCTTCCAACAGGTTGCCCTTTCCTCGTGTGGGCTTGGCATAAAAATAAAGAGAAATCCAGCTGGCAAGGAGGGCAAAGGAGCCACTGTGCTCTGGGGGAGCAGACTGGGAGAAACGGGGATCCCCGTTCTTCGCAAAACCTTTGCAAAACTTTGCAAAGGACCCTTTTAAGACCACATTGCACAGTTTATTATTATAAATTGTGGACTACTTATGTCAGGGGACAACAGAGGCATTCAACGTTCCTTAAACGCTTCCACGGCTTCGTGCCCAGGAACGCCCACCTCCCCGTTTAAAAAAGCAAACAACCACCACCCGATGAGAAGTCAAAAGCCTCATCTTAGCAATATTAGGTCCCAGCTAATCTTAGGGTGCAATCAGGGTCTTCCCCCACCCCTCCACCCCCGTTCTATGACCAACTTCATATTTTGCGGTTGTACAGATTTGTTTTCCTGGAGATCAACCAAGAGAAATGGTTTATGACTGTCTTAGTCATGCAATTAATTTCTTCAACTCATCTGTTCTGCTCCTGTTACGAAATAGGCTGTTTTTTTTCCTCCTTTTTTCTGAAAAAACACATTTTTTAAAAAAAATCAGCAACGGTTTGCTAAAGAGGAGGAAAATCTAACACTCAATAATGATAATGATGATGATGATAATAATAATAAAAACTGGAAGGGACCTTGGAGGCCATCTAGTCCAACCCCCTGCTCAGGCAGGAAACCCTATACTGGATAAATGGCTGTCCAGTCTCTGCTCTGCTGCTAGAAGATCGCACAGACTGACTACCAGCAGGGGCACGACAAAGTAGCAACAATGGTGCATTGGAAGATCTGAAAGAAATATCATTTGCCTGCAAGTGAGAACTGGTGGGATCATAAAATAGAGAAAGTCATAGAAAACGATAAAGTTAAACTGCTCTGGGATTTCAGAATTCAAACAGACAAGCACCTGCAACATAACACCCCAGACTTAACAATTGTCGATAAGAAAGACAAAAAAGTCTGGATAGTGGACGTGGCATTGCCTGGAGATAGCAGAATAGAAGAGAAAGAACTGGAGAAGATAACAAAATACAAAGACCTACAAATAGAAATAGAAAAACTGTGGCAAAGGCAAGCAAGGGTAGGACCAATAGTCATAGGCGCCTTGGGTACAATCCCAAAACAACTGGAGCGCCACTTGAACACCATTGGCATTGACAAATTCGCTATCTGTCTGTCTATCTATCTATATCTATCTATCTATCTATCTATCTATCTATCTATCTATCTATCTATCTATCTATTTATCTGTTAAGTCCTCAGCGAAATGGCAAATAACGCATGAAGCAGTTGCAGTTCTCAGGAGCCTCTTTATTAGTGTACATCATACTGGTTACAAGACGCCGACAATGCCCAAGTCCCTCTGCTCCTTTTAAAGGCGATCCCCGGGCCAAACTGCAACATTTGGCGCGCTTGCACTCGCGCATGCGCACGAGTGCTGGCGACAGCCTGTCTGGTCCCAGGCAGCTTGCACCTGCCCGGGACCGTTGCAATGCCCCAAGCCTGCCTTCACAGGCTCAGGACATAACACTATCTATCAATCTATCACATATCTATCTCTTCTCTCTCTCATCTATCTATCTATCTATCTATCTATCTATCTATCTATCTATCTATCTATCTATCTATCTATCTATCTCTCCTCTCATCTATCTATATCTCCTCTCTCATCTGTGTCTGTCTGTCTATCTATCTATCGCTTCTCTCTCATCTCTCTCTCTTCTCTCATCTATCTCTCTACTCTCTCTCATCTATCTATCTATCTATCTCTTCTGTCTCTCATCTGTCTATCTCTTCTCTCTCATCTGTGTGTCTATCTATATCTATTTCTTCTCTCTCTCATCTATCTATCAATATATATCACATATCTATCTCTTCTCTCTCTCATCTATTTATCTCTCTTCTCTCATCTATCTCTCTCTCTTCTCTCTCATCTGTGTATCTATCTATCTATCTATCTATCTATCTATCTATCTATCTATCTCTCCTCTCATCTATCTCTTCTCTGTGTATCTATCTATCTATCTATATTTCCTCGCTCATCTGTCTGTCTGTCTGTCTATCTATCTATCGCTTCTCTCTCATCTCTGTGTGTGTCTCTCTCTCTCTTCTGTCTCTCATCTGTGTCTATCTATTTCTTCTCTCATCTGTGTGTCTATCTGTCTATCTATCTATCTATCTTCTCTCTCTCATCTGTCTGTCTATCTATATCTATTTCTTCTCTCTCTCTCTTCTCTCATCTATCTATCTATCTATCTGTCTATCTATCTATCTATCTATCTTTTTCTTTCTCTCTCTTTCTGTGCTGATGCTTTCTTTACACTTATATTTCTATATCTGCGATCGCATGACTTCTGTAGATCCCATCAGCTACATAAAACAAACAAGAGAGAAAACAAAAGGCCTCAATGGAACCTCCAAAGTTAGGCGCAGTCATTCCTAACCGGCGGGGGGGGGGGAGAGAGGAGGGAAAGGCAGAAAGAACGGCTTCCATCCGGGTCTTTCAACACTTCCGCCTCTCTCCTTTCCCTCCCTCCGCGGGGATGAGCGAAGGCGGGGCGGGAAACGAGAAGCACCGCCTACTCACTCAGACAAATGATTTCCCCCCCCCCCGTCCGCGCGCCTAGATCCCCTCCCCATCAAAGCGCTTGCCCAATGAAAACCGGAGGGGGGGGAAGGGGGCGCCCCTTGGCTTGAGCCGATTGGTCCCTCAAGAGGCGCCTCGCCTTGGCTCCTCCCCCGTTCCCAACGGCCGGAGGGCGCGGGCGCCGCGAGGTGGGAGGAGCCGCGCTGAGCCCCGCCTCTTCCCCTTAGAGCGAGTCCCTAACAACCAGGGAGCGGGTACAAGCGGGGCGCATGCGCGCATCGATTCCCCGGGAAGCGGAGCGTGGGGCGCGCGGGGTTTGGGGGCTTCCTCGTCCTGCCGCCCCCCCGGCCGCCTTGTTCCCCCCCCCCCGGCTCCCTGCAGCCATGGAAGCGCCTCCTCAGGGGAGCAGCCAGGTGCCTGTGAGTAGGAGGGGGGGCAGGTGGGGAGGGGGCCTGGGAGGGCTCTTGGGGAGGGGTCTTTGGTCTCCAGCCCCCTCCCCACATTTTCCCTTAGCCTCCCTTTGCCACTCAAGCGCTTCCCCCCCCCTTTGCAAAGACGCTTTGACGTTGGAAACAATTTAAATCCCCCCCCATTTGACTCTTCCCCCCCTTCTCTGGAAGAAGCCCCCACCCCTCAAATTAGTGCAGGATCTCCCCTACCCTTTTGTGCAATACTCCCCCTCCCCACAACAGGATATTGGTCTTCAAATATTGGACTTCAAAGCCCATCGTCCCCTGCCTCCTGGCTGAGGTTGCCCATCATCCCCTTGCTTGGGGTGGGGTGGGGGCAACAGGCTGGGGAAGGCTGAAATTCGTTTTGGTGCAGAGTTTGCGATATCTATCTATCTATCTATCTATCTATCTATCTATCTATCTATCTATCTATCTACAGTATCTATCTATATCTATCTATCATCTATCTCTTCTCTGTCTCATCTATCTATCTATCTCATCTATCATCTAACTATCTTTATCTATCTATCTATCTATCTATCTATCTCTTCTCTCATCTATCTATCTGTCTGTCTGTCATCTATCTCTTCTCTCTTATCTATCTATCTATCTACAGTATCTATCTATATCTATCTATCATCTATCTCTTCTCTCTCTCATCTATCTATCTATCATCTATCTCTTCTCTATCTATCTATCTATATTATCTCTTCTCTCATCTATCTATCATCTATCATCTATATCTCTTCTCTATCTATCTATTTATCTTCTCTCTCCTATCTATCTATCTGTCTATCTATCTATCTATCTCTATTTATTTAGGAAACTTGTATTGCCGCCTCCTCGCACTCAAGGCGGGTACTCAAGGCGGCTTATATCGATTTAAAAAAAAAACACCCTATACAAAAATAAAAAGAACAAGAGGGAAAAATAAAATAATATGGCGAGCTAGAATGCCTTTTCCGAATGAACTGGAGGAAGTTGGCTAACTTTCCAAGGAGAAATCTTAACTCTTGGGATTGACTTGCAGCGCCATTCTTCGTATGTTTTAAGCCTCCAGCCCCCTGATCTCTGCCCTCTTTGAAGTCTCCTAGACTGCCAATACTCCATGGGAGTTTGTTCAGTTTGCTCAACAAAGGATCTTTCCGTACAGTTGTGACACTGAAGGTTGTTGCCGCATCTGTTCTGCCGGTGCTCCCTGGAGGATTTGGAGGGGGAACGTCTTCATCAGGAGACTGTGATGGACGTGTGTGTCAGAAAGTTACCTTCTGGTCTAAACAAACCCCCCCCCAAAGTTGGAATAAAATGCTGCTATCAGCTTCCGCGGGTCCTGATCTATTTGCTCCTTTACGTTTACGAAGCCGCCTTCTGCGTCTTGTGATAATGAGACAGATATTGTGCATTTGTTCAAGTGCAGCTGGGTGTTGTTTTCCAAATGACTCGATCAAAGTGCCAATCTCTCTTGCTTTGCCTTTGCTTTGTGCTTATTGGAAGCAGCGTTCACAATGCACCCTAATTTACATATATACTTTTCAGATGCCATTAGATAGAGTTATGCATGGGGCGTAAATTGTTGTCTTCAGCTGTCAATATTCACAGTAGCTTTTTATTTTTTCTTTATTAAGCATTAATGGATGTTTATCACACACGACCAGTCTTCAAGGGTAGGAAATTCCACTTCACGCTCTAATGAATTCAAAGTAATAGTAATAATAATAGTAGTAGTAATAATAATAATAATGTTAGAAGGGACCTTGGAGGTCATCTAGTCCAATCCCCTGCTCAGGCAGGAAACCCTATACCATTTCAGACAAATGGCTGTCCAGTCTCTTCTTAAAAACTTCCAGTGTTGGAGCATTCACAGTTTCTGGAGGCAGATTGTTCCACGGGTTAATTGTTCTAACTGTCAGGAAGTTTCTCCTTAGTTCCAGGTTGCTTCTCTCCTTGATGAGTTTCCATCTGTTTCTTCTTGTCCGGCCTTCAGGCGCTTTGGAGAATAGCTTGACTCCCTCTTCTTTGGGGCAGCCCCTGAGATACTGGAACGCTACTATCATGTCCCCCCTCGTCCTTCTTTTCATTAAACTAGACACATCCAATTCCAGCAGCCGTTCCTTATATGTTTTAGTCTCCAGTTCCCTAATCATCTTTGTTGCTCTTCTCTGCACTCTTTCCAGAGTCTCAGCGTCTTTTTTACATCGTGGTGACCAAAACTGGATGCAGGATTCCAAGTGTGGCCTTACCAAGGCCTTGTAAAGTGGTATTAAGACTTCACGTGAAATATTGTGGTTACTTTCCAACTGCGGATACTCTTCCGCTAAGTGCCACAACTGAGTCTAAAATTTCTGTGGCTAAGTGAGATATTTGTGATTAAGGTGGCACTGTCAGAAGTTAGAAATGGGGTCATAAGTGAGAGCCAGTTTGGTACCGGATTAGAAACTGGGTGTCAATAAGTTCTAGTTCTGCCTTAGTCAGGAAAGCTGGCTGGGTAATTTTCAATCAGTCACCAGGAGACCGTGAGTTCTAGTCCTGCCTTAGCAGGAAAGTTAGCTGGGTGACTTTGGGCCGATCACCAGGAGACGGTGAGTTCTAGTTCTGCGTTAGTCAGGAAAGCTGTCTGGGTGACTTTGGGCCAGTCACCAGGAGACGGTGAGTTCTAGTCCTGCCTTAGCAGAAAAGTTAGCTGGGTGACTTTGGGCCAATCACCAGGAGACGGTGAATTCTAGTCCCGCCTTAGGCATGAAAGCCAACTGGGTGACTTTGGGCCAATCACCAGGAGTTGGTGAGTTCTAGTTCTGCCTTAGTCAGGAAAGCCAGCTGGGTGACTTTGGGCCAATCACCAGGAGACGGTGAATTCTAGTCCCGCCTTAGGCATGAAAGCCAACTGGGTGACTTTGGGCCAATCACCAGGAGTTGGTGAGTTCTAGTCCTGCCTTGGTCAGGAAAGCTGGCTGGGTGACTTTGGGCCAATCATCAGGAGACGGTGAGTTCTAGTCCTGCTTTGGTCAGGAAAGCTGGCTGGGTGACTTTGGGCCAATCACCAGGAGACGGTGAGTTCTAGTCCTGCCTTGGTCAGGAAAGCTGGGTGACTTTGGCCCAGTCACCAGGAGACGGTGAGTTCTAGTGCCACCTTAGGCCTGAGATCCAGCTGGGCAACCTTAGACAACTCACTGGGTGGTTGTCGTGGGGGAAACGGGAGGTAGGAAGGTGTGCTGGGCGTCTTTGCCATTTTGAATTATTTGTAAAAGTAATATAGGTGTGATGCAAATAAATAAGCGCCTTTAGGGAGCTCTTTTGTAACGTTGGCCTCTACGCAACCGATCGTCAATTGAGCACTATCGTATCGAACTGAAGATGCAGAGGCATCCGACAGGCGATCAGAAAAGGCAGAGATGAAAGGACTGTTTGATATTGACTGAATTTTCAAGAATCCCTCTTTCCACAATCCTCCCGTCTTCTCTGTTTTTCCGTCCTCCGCCTGGCGGAATTCGCACAACATCTTAAGACCCCCCTGGCATGGACCAAAGGGCAACTTAGTTGCGTGTAGTAGTAGTTCCTCCAGGCCACAGCTGAAGTCTCTTTGGGGTTGTTTTTGGCCTGGAGGCAGCTACTCGTTGCTTTGCGAGAGAAAAAAAAATACAGATTTATTTTTAATCAGGGTCTCTTTTCTGAAAAAATCAGTTCATTTGAAAGCATATTGTAGAAGTGTAGAGAGAGACTAGAGATGTTTTTGTTTTTTAAAGAAAATTTTATTGGTTTTCTAGTTTTACATTTAAGTCTTGGAAAAGCAACGTGGCGGCTGAGCCGGTCCATAATTCCATAACATACCAATATCTTTAGTACAGATCTCAAACTATTACATGAAATTTTTCCCCTTAGTATTTACTGTCTCATCTTTAAATCAGTGCAATTCTTATATCGATTAAATAAAAAAATAACTTTCTTGCATTTATCAATAATTTTTAGTTTATACATATCCTAGTTGTTTTAGCATTCAGTCTTTTTAGACAATCAATGTCCTGATTAATTTTTCCCAATTTTTGTTTTCCCATTAATATTTATATTTCACGTTCGATATTTATAATTTCCAAATTTTAAATAACCCCCAATTCCCTTTATCACAATTCATCGTGAGATCTAATGTTCAGAATACACGTCTTATCTATTTGAGTTCTCACCATCTTACATCAACTAATTAGTAATACAATATAATATTCTTATTTTCTGGTAATTTCCATGTATCTTAAATTTAATAACCAAAATTCCTCCTATTTCAACTTCCTGTCTTTTTCTCTTAATATCTACTATCTCATTTTTAAGCTAATAATTCTTATTATTACTGCTAGATAAAAAAATACTTATTACATTCATCGATAGATTTTTAGCTTATATATATCATAATTACCTTTACATTTAACCTTTATAAGCAAATCAATGTTCAAATTTAACTATTAATATTTATACTTCTCAGTTATAAATAACCATCTCATCTCATAACCATGTCTAATATTTCAAAGTACACGTCTTATTTATTTGGGTATGTTCTATTTTAATTCGCACAAAACCCCAATTTTCTTCAGTCTTATGCTAGCTTTCTTTCTTTGCCAAATTCGGGGTTTATGACTTATTCACCTTTTGTAGATCTAAATCTTACTTTGTTTGGAACGGCCGTATGCATAAAATATAGCTGGAAATGCACAAGCCCACAACCCTGTGTATCTATTGAGCCATTTGGGCCACTGTTCAGAAAGAGCACCTATTGTACCTTGAGTAAGTAACACGTGCCAGGATGCTGGCTACCAAAATCCATTTCCCGACTGTTGGTGTCCATAGCTTCCTGGATCTCCCAGTGGGAGTTTCAGCAAATGGCATCTCTCTCCTCTACAGCCTACACACACACACACACACACACACTCTTCCATTTGTAAATCTTCCGGCATAGCCGTCACCTGTGTTTATTTTTAAAAATAGGGAATTGATTTTTTTTATTCTATGGGGGGGGGAAAAAACCACCCCCTGCATTTGTGATTAGTAAACTCTTCGGATTCTCTTGCTTGTGTGTGTGATTTCTTTGGAGCTATTTCAAGGAGGAAATTAGGGAGAAGCACCGTGTCCTAACCTTACGATCTGAGAATGACCACGTATTTGTTGTGTTGGCTTTGTGTGTTGTCGTGTGGTAGCTCTCTTACCTAAAGACCGCGTGGTTTATTTGGAAACCTTGAAAACCCGACGGCAGAAAAAGACCTAGGGGCCTGCCCTTTGTGTTGTGTGTCCGTTGATTTTTGTTTTCTTTTCCGTTATTTGTTATTTGTTTATTTTCCTTTTCAATGACAGACATGCAGTGGTGGGATTCAGCCGGTTCGCACCACTTCGGCACAACCGATAGCTAATTTTTTTGTTGCCCAGGCCCAGAATGGACTTCCGGAAGCAGCATCCCACACAGAGAACCAGTTCTTCACCTATCTGAATCCCACCGCTGCAGAGATAGATAGATAGATAGATAGATAGATAGATAGATAGATAGATAGATAGATAGATAGATAGATAGATAGATAGATAGATAGATAGAAGATAGACAGACAAAGATAGATATGATAAGATAGATAGAGATGATAATATAGATAGATATGATAATATAGATAGATAGATATAAGATAGATAAGATAGATAGATAAATAGATATAAGATAGATAGATAGATAGATAGATAGATAGAGATGATAATATAGATAGACAGACATAGATAGATATGATAAGATAGATATACAGATAGATGATAGACAGACAGACAGATAGATGATGGATGGATAGATAGATAGATAGATAGATAGATAGATAGATAGATAGATAGATAGGCAGACAGACATAGACAGACAGATATAGATGGATAAGATAGACAGAGATAAATAGAGATAGATAGATAGATAGATAGGTAGATAAGATATAGAGACATAAATAGACATAGATGATAATATTGATAGATAGAGATAGATAACTAGATAGACAGACAGATATAGATAGATAGATATAGATAGATAGACAGACAGATGTAGATAGATAGATAGACAGACAGACAGATAGAGATAAATAGACAATATATATATATATATATATATATATATATATATATATATATATATATATATATATAAATAGACAGACAGACAGACAACGTGTGTGTTTAAGCATGTTTAAACTCAGTTGCTGACGACAGACCCTCCCTGGATCCCCTTTTGTGACCGTCCCCACTGGCTTCTGACAAGCAAAGTCAGCGCGGGTGGGGGGAGCCAGATTCACTTCAACGGCCGCACGATTCCCTTCAGAACCGCGGTGATCTGCTGAACGACGGTGGCAAAATGAAGGTCGCGGAACGAGGCGCAGCCGCCTTTGCTTAGCGGTGGAAATTGGGTGGGCGGGTGTACGTCGAGGAGGGCTTGACTCTGCAAACACCCCCGCGAACATCCTGGAAGGCACGAAAGCTCTCCCTCCGTGGTTAATTTTCAGAGGGGTGTTGTGTGTTTCAGCCGATTGTGACGACGCCCCCGCACCCCGGATCGAAAGCCGAGCCCCTCAGCCAAAGCAGCAGCGGGACGCACGTTTCCAACGCCAGTGGGGTTTCGCTGGGAGAAGCCATCAGGCGCCGGTCCCTGGTGGATCAGGTGAGCGCGAGACCCCACCGGCGCCATTTCCCCCCCCCCCCGGCGTTCGGTCGGAATATTCACACAGCGACACAAAGCGTCAGAAAAAACGGTGGTAGGGCTGGGGAGAAGAGACAGGGTGGATGTCCAGGTCGCCTTTGGCTTGCAACCGTGCGTTCAAGTGACCGTTCAAAGTTACAGTGGCCCTGGGAAAATGGGACTTCTGACCACTTTTCACACTTAACGACCATAGCAGCATCCCCCTTGGCCATGGGATCAAAACTCAAGGGTTGGAAACTGACCAAAGAGAGAAGCAATCTGGAATTAAGGAGAAACTTCCTGACAGGGAGGACAATGAACTAGGGGAACAGCTTGTTGCCTCCAGAAGTTGTGGGTGCTCCATCACTGGAGGTTTTTAAGAAGAGACTGGACATCCCTTTGTCCGAAATGATTATAGGGTTTTCTGCTTGAGCAGGGGGTTGGACTAGATGACCTCTAAAGTCCCTTCCAACTCTATTCTATTCTTTTCTATTCTATTCTATTCTATTCTCTGTTCTCTGTTCTCTATTATATTGTACTCTATTCTGTTCTATTAATTCTATTTCTATTGTACTCTACTCTATATTCTATTCTATTCTATTTTATTCTATTCTATCATCATTATTCTATTCTATTCTATCCATATTCTATTGTATTTTATTCTATTCTATCATTCTATTCTATTCTATTCTATTATCATTATTCTATTCTATTATCATTATTCTATTCTCTATTATATTGTATATTCTGTTCTATTAATTCTATTTCTATTGTACTCTATATTCTATTCTACTATTCTGTTCTATTCTATTCTATCATTCTATTCTATTCTATCCATATTCTATTCTATTTTATTCTATTCTATCATTCTATTCTAATAATTCTATTTCTATTCTATTTCTATTCTATTCTATTCTATTCTATTCTATTCTATTCTATTCTATTCTATTCTATTCTATTCTATTCACACCTGGCAACCGTTTCACATTTAAGACGGTCCCAGTGTCCTGGGGGGGGTCACGTGATCCCCTTTTGCGACCTTCTGACAAGCAAAGCCAATGGGGGGCAGCCGGTTTCACTTTGTGACCGCCTGACCCACTTAACGACAGCAGCGATTCGCTTAACAATGGTGTCCAGAAAGTTCCTAAAGCAGGGCAAAACTCACTTAACAAATGTCTCCCTCAGCCAGAAAAATGTTGGGCTGAATGGCGGTCGTAAGTGGGAGGACTACCTGCATATATATAAATGGCTGCGTTTTTTTTTTTTTTGCTCTTCTCCTCCTCCTCCCTCCTTCAGGATGCGGAGTTGTGGTTTCGTCCTTGTGCGGAAACCGATGTCAGCAACCTCGTAGGGTGGAGGCTCGGCCATACCCCCGGAGGCTACAACACAACAGACTTTCCAACTATGGAGGAAGGCCTGGTCACCCCCACCGTGAATCCTGGAAGGCCTCAAGCCTCTGGAATGACCCACTCCCCAATCCTGGGTAAGTTTAACCCCCCCCTTTCTTTTTTAAAAAAATAGCATTAACACAAGTTGGTTTGTAGACTTCAAAAAGGAAGCATGGCGCCATTACAGCCGGGTCTCTCAACCTGGGCAACGTTAAGACCTGTGGACTTCAACTCCCAGAATTCTCCAGCCAGGCATGTTGGCTGGGGGAATTCTGGGATTTGAAGACCGTCCATGTGAAGGCATGCTGGCTGAGGGATTCTGGGAGTTGAGGTCTGTCCCTTTTAAAGCATGCCGGCTGGGGGATTCTGGGAGTTGAATTCCATCCACCTTCAAGGATGACGACTAGGCAAGTCTGGGAGTCAAAATCCATCGTAAAGCAAGCTGGGGAATTCTGGGAGTTGAAGTCCGTCCTCCTTCAAGGATGACGACTAGGCAAGTCTGGGAGTCAAAATCCATCGTAAAGCATGCTGGCTGGGGGATTCTGGGAGTTGAAGTCTGTCCCTTTTAAAGCATGCCGGCTGGGGGATTCTGGGAGTTGAATTCCATCCATCGTAAAGCATGCTGGCTGGGGGATTCTGGGAGTTGAAGTCTGTCCCTTTTAAAGCCTGCCGGCTGGGGGATTCTGGGACTTGAATTCCATCCATCGTAAAAGATAATGACTAGATGTGTTTCGATATGGTAATTATTTGGATGGAATTTGGTTTGTTTAATGAATGGAAATGAATTAAGTCAAACGATCTAGATTTAGAAGTAAGAAAATTATAACTATATATATGTGTAATGTTTAATTAATTAAGAGATGTTTGTGTATAATAATACGATTTGATATGATATAATATTGTCTTTTTTTAACTAAATTAGTTATTATTGGAAAAAGAAATAAATAAGATTGGTGATAAAAAAAGGGATGGGAGAGATTAAGAACTTGAATATATTTGCAAGAGATATTTGAAGGGGTAATATGTTGATGTAAAACATTATTTGATTATGGTAATTGAAATTGATAAAGTTTTAATAAACAGGTTTAGTAGCAATAGAAATTTAGGATAGAAATGAAATATATTAAATTTATTATGTTACTTGAGGGAAATAGAGAGATTATCACGAATGTATTGAGCTGTTATTGTGTGATTTTATATTGGAATCTGTGTTTACCCAAACACCACGGTGTGTTTCAAACACTTTTTGTTAAAATTATAAAACTAATAAAATATATTTTAAAAAAAAAAAAGATAATGACTAGGCAAGTCTGGGAGTCAAAGTCCATCGTAAAGCAGGATGGCTGGGAATGCTGGGAGTTGAAGTCCGCCCGTTTTAAAGCCTGCTGGCGGGGGAATTCTGGGAATTGATATCCGTACATCTCAAAGCATGCCGGCTGGGGAATTCTGGGAGTCTTTGTGGAGCAATTTCAAATTTGAGGCTCTTCCATATCGGCGGCATTCCTCCTTCAGGTCTGGTCTCCTGCAAGGCAATTCTAAAGCCCCCCACAGCAGCTTTCGGGCCCACCTCCTCTAAAATGCAGAGAAGCCAGCGGGCCAATTGGGGCTTCCCTTTCCCCCCTTCCAGTTGACTAATAAAGAGATTGCGAAATGCTTCCTCCTGCCAGCCACTCGCTCCAAAGCAGTGGTTCTCAAGCTTTTTAATGCCGTGACCCCCCCCCAACCGGTCGTAAGTCGAGGACTACTCAACCGGTCGTAAGTCGAGGACTACTCAACTGGTGCAGCACCGTTTGCAGACTGGGACTTTTGGCGGGCTCAGCAGGGCAGAGACAGCCTGGGCAATTCCTATTGGCTTTGGAAAGCCAATAGAATTAGACTCTATTCAAGAGAGTCTCTTCTATTGGCTTTCAAAAGCCAATAGAAGAAAAGGGAGTAGCACAGCTAAGGAAAAGGGGGGGAAAATGGCCGACTGCGTTGTTTGGCCACCCCCGTGAAATGGTCGTTCGACCCCAAATGGGGTCCCAACCCACAGGTTGAGAACCACTGTTCTAGCAAGCCTTGTTTGGGCTGGCAGGGGAATTCTGGGAGTTGAAATCCACAAGACTTAACTTAACCACTGCTCCAAAGGGAATAATTTCCTGGCCCTCCGTGGCTTTCACCGCTGCCAGCGAGATGGGCCAGCAAATCCTAGGCCCGGGTTGTCCTGGGAAACGGAGGGAGGGAATGATGGATTGTCAGAAAAGATCAACACAAGCCTTGCCGTCTTCCAGAAGCCTCTCTCGGCTCTAAAGGTGAAGTGATGTAATGTTGACAGGCTGCCAGCCGGCGTTTCTGTCACAGCAGCGAGATAGAGGGAGGAGCACACAGCGGCGCTTGCAGAACCCACAAAGATAAGCTGACCACAGCTGTAAATGGGAAGGCTGGATGTGTCGTGGGTGCTCTCTGAGCTGGGTGGTCCTCTGGCAGATGTTGCCTTACCCAAACTAGCATCGTTGTGAGATGGGTCTATCAAGGCAACCTGATGTACCCCATCTATGGGAAGAGAGCATACTGCTTCAGTGCTACTAGGCAGTGCGGTTTGTGGAGAGGAGGAGGAGGAGGGGGGAGGAGGGGGAGGAGGAGGAAGTGGGGAGGAGGAGGAGGAGGAGGAGGAGGAAGTGGGGAGGAGGAGGAGGACGACGACGACAATGACTTTGGGGTCCTGGGTGCTCTCTGAGCTTGGTGGTTTTCTTCCAGACGTTTCATGACCCAACTAGGGAACATCGTCAGGACTCGTTTGGTAATGAAATGTCTGCAAGGAAACAACCAAAGGACTCCACAGTCCTTTTCCTCCTCCTCCTCCTCCTCCTCCTCCTCCTTCTCCTCCTTCTCCTCCACCCTCTCTCTGCAAACATCACTCCCTTCTAGTACTGATAATGTTACTTAGTTGGGTCATGAAATGTCTGCAAGAAAATCACCAAGCTCAGAGAGCACCAAAGACCTCATAGTCCTTCTCCTCCTCCTCACCACACTCCCTTCTAGCACTGATAATGTTACTTAGTTGGGTCATCCAACATCTGCAAGAAAACAATCCAGATCAGAGAGCATCAAGGACTCCACAGTCGTCGTCGTCCTCCTCCTCGTCGTCCTCCTCCCCTTCTTCTTCTTCTTCTTCTTCTTCTTCTTCTTCTTCTTCTTCTTCTTCTTCTTCTTCTTCTTCTTCTTCTTCTTCTTCTTCTTCTTCTTCTTCTTCTTCTTCTTCTTCTTCTCCTCTTCTTCTTCTTCTTCTCCTCTTCCTCCTCCTCCTCCCTCTCTCCGCAAACATCACTCTCTTCTAGTCCAGCCCCCTACTCAAGCAGGAGAACCTATAGTACCATCTCAGGCAAGGGACTGTCAAGTCTCTTCTTAAAAACCTCCAGTGATGGAGCGCCCACGATTTCTGGTGGCAAGCTGTTCCGCCGGTTAATCGTCTCCACTGTCAGGAAGTTTCTCCTTAATTCCAGGTTGCTTCTGTCCTTGATCAGTTTCCAACCATTGTTTCTCGTCCTGTCCTCTGGTGCTTTGGAGAACAACGTGACCCCCTCTTCTTTGTGGCAGCCCCTCAAATACTGGAACGCTGCTATTGTGTCTCCCCTATTTCTTCTTTAATTTTAATTCATCTACGCTTCAGTGCTCCTCCTCCAGGGACGGGAACAGCCTCCTGTTTCTCAAGAAAACACTGTATTTTAAAGAACCATTTCAGTCTCCTGGATTTCAAAGCATCTCGTAAAAAAAAATAATAATAAGCATCGGGAGACGAGGCTTTGAAAAAGGCAATTGGAGAAGCCCCCTCAATCAAAAGATTTCGCTGCTTATGAAAGATGGGCTAAGTAGTCTGTGAGTCACGGTGCTTCTGCCTAGTAACCAATGGATCATTAGCGTGTCAGCAGGAAAAGGAAGGCAGGCAGACACAGGCCGCCTACATGCTTCCCTGCGTATGTGACAGGCAGGTTTTTCAACACGGGAAGTTGAACATATATGCAATCTGGCTGACTCGTCTTTCAAATGGAATCTCGACCGGCGAATGATGCTTCGCTGGACCAGACAGAACCGGGGTCTTCCAACTTGGCCCTTTGATGACTTGTGGACTTCCAACTCCCAGAATTCCTCAGCCAGCGTGCCTGGACAGCCATTTGTCTGAAATGGTGTAGGGCAATGGTTCTCAGCCTGTGGGTCGGGACCCCATTTGGGGTCGAACGACCATTTCACGGGGGTCGCCAAACAAGGCTGTCCGCCATTTTTTCCCCTTTTCTTTGGCCACGCCCCTGGCACCCGGTGATGTATAAGTGGTTGGGGGTCACCACAACACGGGGAACTGTATTATGGGGTCGCGGCATTAGAAAGGTTGAGAACCACTGGTGTAGGGTTTCCTGCCTGAGCAGGGGGTTGGACTAGATGACCTCAAGGTCCTCTCCAACTTTATGATGATGATGATGATGGTGGTGGTGGTGGTGGATCATCGCACAGTCAGCCAGATGTTCAGACTGGATTTGGCATTTTGTCTTACCTATCGAGTCCTTACCCAGGACCTGGAATAGGCAGATGTGGATGTTTGATGGTATTACAGGTCTCGTCGCAGGATGGAAGCAGTTCCTAGTAAGGCCGCCTTTTGCAATTGACTAATGGCGAATTTATCAGTGCCGATGATGGTGTTCAAGTGGTGCTCCAGTTGTTTTGGGATTGCACCTAAGGTTCTTCTTCTTCTTCTTCTTCCTCCTCCTCCTCCTCCTCCTCCTCCTCCTCCTCCTTCTCCTCATTATTATTATTATTATTATTATTATTATTATTATTATTATTATTATTACTAACCAGTGCCTGCAATCTTGGTTTTTTTCCTCCCTATTCACAAACAAAAATAATTTCTAGATTGCTGATTCTATGTACAGGTGCGCCCCACCGTTGACCGTTTGAAGTTGCAACATCACTGAAAAAAAGCGACATGACTCGTTTTTCACACTTAACGACCGTTGCAGCGTCCCCACGATCACGTGATCAGAATCGGGATGCTTGGCAACGGCGTCGTATGTACGACTGTCGCAGCGTCCCGGGGTCACATGATTCCCCCCCCCCCTTTTGCGAACCTTCTGACGAGCAAAATCCGTGGGGGAGCCAGGTTCACTTAACAACCGGGTTACTAAACTAACCACGGCAGGGACTCATTTAACAACGGTGGCAAGAACTAGGGTCCGCGTCTGCGACCTATGGACACAAAGTCACAGGGGAAACCAGATTTCCCCTTAACAACTGCAGCAATTCATTGAACTCCTCACTGAAATGAATGGTTACGAGGAATGAATGAAAGGACGTAAAATGGGGCAGAATCCACTGAACAGCTGTTTTACCTCGCCACAAACTTTCGGGCTGAATTGCAGTCGTAATTCGAGGACTATCTGTATGTGTCCCTGGACTTGAGGAGGATAAAAGCCACTTGAAGATCTGCAGTTGCAAGGGAAATCCTGAAAGTTGCGGAAAGGACCCTGTGAAAAGCAGAATAGAATAGAATAGAATAGAAATAAGAATAGAATAGAATAGAATAGAATAGAATAGAATATAGAATAGAGTAGAATAGAATAGAATAGAATAGTATAGAATAGAAATGAATAGAAATAGAAATAAGAATATAGAAATTAGAATAGAAATATAGAATAGAATAGAAATATAGAATACAATAGAAATATAGAATACAATAGCAATGAAGAATAGAAATAAGAATAGAATAGAATAGGAATAGAATATAGAATAGAGTAGAGTAGAATAGAATAGAATAGAATAGAATAGAAATGAATAGAAATAGAAATAAGAATAGAATAGAAATAGAAATTAGAATAGAATAGAGAATAAAATAGATTATAAAATAGAACAGATTATAGGATAGAATAGAAATGAAGTATAGAAATAGAAATAAGAATAGATTATAGAATAGAATAGATTATTGAATAGAATAGATTATAGAATAGAATAGAAATGAAGAATAGAAATATAAATTAGAATAGAATAGAAGTAGAAATAAGTATAGAATAGATTATAGAATAGAATAGAAAAGAATAGAATAGAAATGAAGAATAGAAATAGAAATAAGAATAGAATAGAACAGAACAGAAAAGAATAGAATAGAATAGAATAGAATAGAATAGAATAGAATAGAATAGAATAGAATAGAGGTGGATGGGACCTTGGAGGTCTTCTAGTCCAGCCCCTGCTCAAGCAGGAGAACCTATATACCATTTCAGAGAAGTAGCTCCAGTAGTCCTTGACTTACAGCCATCCGTTTAGCAACCGCTCGAAGTTACAACGGCGCTGAAAAAAGGGAATACGATCCTTTCTTCACACTTACGACCTTTGCATTTCTCACTTAGCAGCATAAATTTGGGGCTGGTCAATCGTGGCTATAAGTCGAGGACCGCCTGTATTTACGACGCTTGCGGTCTCATGGGCTCACGGGACGGCCATTAGCCACCTTCCCCGCCGGCTTCCACAAGCCAAGTCACTCCGGGGGAAGCCAGGTTCGCTTAACGACGGCGCGATCCTCTTGAACAACTGCGGTGATTTGCTTAACGGCCGTTGCAAAAAAAAAAAAGGTCGTAAAATTGGGCAGGGCTCACTTTACAGCCGTCTTGCTCAGCCCTGGAAATTCTGATCCCAGTTGTGCTCGTAAGTCGAGGACTACCTGTCCAGCCGACAGCCCGCCGTCCCTGATGAGCACTCTTTGAGGACGGCTGCACGCCAGCCACCGAGGCACGTCGCCGATGTCTCAGCCGGCCCAAACTTAATTAGTTTTTTTAATCAGAATGTCACGGAGTACTTTAACAAATGCTTTGCAGAGTCAGAGGTTTGCCCTGATCTGGGAAGGAAGATGCCTCATCAAAAGCGAAATAATAATGGGGAGACCTGCTTCGTGATAAATTAATGATGACTGTTAATAATCAGTGAGACCGGGCATCAAGAACAGATAGGCCGTTTCTTCTCGTGGCAGACGTTTGTGCAATGGCAAACGGGAAGGGGGGGGGGGCGGCATTTTAGCAGAAGGGATAACTCTGCCGATGTTTGTAGCATGGGCCAAACTAAAGACAAAGCAAAGATGGATAGAATAGAATAGAATAGAATAGAATAATGATAATAGAATAGAACGGAACAGAACAGAATAGAATAGAATAGAATGGAATGATAGAATAGAATAAGGGATAGAATAGAATGGAATAGTATTAAGAATAGAATAGAATATAGAATAGAATAGAATAGAATAGAATAGAATAGAATGGAGAATAGAAATAGAACTAAGAATAGAATGAAATAGAATAGAATAGAATTCAGAATAGAATAGAATTAAGAATAGAATAGAATAGAATTTAAGAATAGAATAGAATAGAATAAGGGATAGGATAGAATAGAATAGAATAGAAAGAAATGGAGAATAGAAATAGAACTAAGAATAGAATGAAATAGAATAGAATTAAGAATAGAATAGAATAGAATAGGAGTTGGAAGGGACCTTGGAGGTCATCTAGTCCAACCCCCTGCTCAGGGAGGAAATCCTAGACCATTTCAGACAAATGGTTGTCCAATCTTTTCTTAAAAACCTCCAGTTTTGGAGCATTCACAACTTCTGGAGGCGAGTATAGTAGAATAGAGTGGAATGGAATAGAATAGAATAAGGAATAGGATAGAATAAAATAGAATAAGGAACAGAATAGAATAAGGAATAGAATAGAATAAGGAATGGAATAGACTAGACTAGAATAGACTAGAATAGAATAGAATAGAATGGAAAATGTGGCATGTAGAAAAAGAATAAAATAGAATATAGAGAATAGACTACAGTAGCATAGCATGGCTGGCTGGAGAATTCTGGGAATTGAAGTCCATACATCTGAAAGTGGCCCAGGTTTCAGAAACTGGACTGCCAGCTGCTGACAGATTCCCTTTGAAAGACATCCTTTTACGCTTCAAGAAAGCCAAGCTTGGATTATCTTGGACCCTCAGGGATTTGGTGAAATATCAAAAAACGACCTGCTTGAGAAAGAGCAACAGCTGAGAAGACACACACACACACACACACACACCGGGCACAGGAAAGCTCCAGCGTGACCTTTTGGAGCCGGTGGGCTTATTTTATTTTATTTTATTTTTTTATTTAGTCGTCGTGCCCACCAAGATTCGGCTGGCTAGCTGAAGAATTAAAAGAGATAAATAAGATTGTGCTCCAGACCCCGAAGGTTGTAAGCTAACATATGCAAAAAAAAAAAAAAAAACCTTCCAAAGCATGATTAAGGGAGTTGCAGTAAATTGGGATTCTATAACACACATTTTAGAGGGGTTTTTTTTTTGTAATTTTTTTAAGGAGACCCTGGAACCGATATACCGCCTACGGTCCTGATGCTTTGCATTCCAACTTCGTCCAGAAGCTTCTGCCTCAGTTTGTCTTTCGCATCGCGTTTCAATAGGATTGACAGTTGCGATCATTTGACGGTTTCAGTGGTCATTCCCACCTGGGCTACGTAGTACAGGTTGCGTCGACTTAACATTTTGTTTAGTGACCGGTCGAACTTACCCTGAAAAAAAGTCACTGAGGACCATTTTCCAATCTTAGAACCACTGCAGCCTCCCCAGGGCCATGTGATCAAGATTCTGATGCTTGGCCACTGACCTGTACTTACGACGGTCGCAGCGTCCCCCGGGGGGGGTCATGTGGTTCCCCTTTTGCAGTCTTCTGACTGGCGAAGTCAACGGGGGCAAGGCCGATTCACTTAACAACCGTGTTCCTAACCGAGCACCTGCAGTGATTCGTTTAATGACGGCGGCAGGAAAGGTCGTAAACCGGGGCAAAACCCCCTTAACGCACGTCCCCACTTAACCACGGAGATTTTAAACCTGAACTTTTTTTTCTATGAGCTATAACCCCAGAAAAGACTAACAAACAAAGCTTATACTTGACTTTGCACGTCACAACAGCAGCAAGAGTTATATTTGCGCAACGCTGGCAAAATGGAAGGAGTACCATCAGAGGGAGAAATAATTTAAAAAAAAACTACTAGAATGCGCAGAGATGGACAGATTGACTGTGAGCCTGAAAGAAAAAGAAGAAATGGGCTATTATCAAATCTGGAATTTATCTTACCATTGGCTGGCGGAAAGAAGAAAGAATTAGGAATTCAATATGTATTAGCATGTAAACTCAGACAGCACGTTGGTTGAAAAATTACTATTGTATGTATGGAAAAAGTGAATAAAAAAAAAGAATTCAGGACATAGGTCTTTGTGACAAGGCAGTGACTCTAAATAGATGACAGGTTTGAACCAATCTTACAGCTCAGCCTCTTCTCAGAATAACAGAGTAATAGAGTTGGAGGGGACCTTAAAGGTCTTCTAGTCCAACCCCCATCTTAAGCAGGAGACCCTCTACAATCAAGGAGAGAAGCAACCTAGAACTAAAGAGAAACTTCCTGACAGTTAGAACAATTAACCAGTGGAACCACCTGCCTCCAGAAGCGGTGTAATGCTAACCAACACTGGGAAGTTTTTAAGCAAGAGGACTGGACAGCCTATTTATTAGCCAAGAGAAATTGGGCCAATAGTAGCACAGCTAAGGAAAAGGGGGGAAAATGGCGGACTGCGTTGTTTGGCGACCCCCGTGAAATGGTCGTTCGACCCCAAATGGGGTCCCAACCCACAGGTTGAGAACCACTGGTGTAGAGTTTCCTGCCTGAGCAGGGGGTTGAACTAGATGACCTCCAAGGTCCCTTCCAACTTTATTGTTGTTGTTGTTGTTGTTATTATTATTATGTTGTTGTTCAATCTCTCCTTAAAAACGAAGAAATAATTTAAAAAAATACTAGAATGCGGAGAGATGGACAGACAGACTATGAGACTGAGAGAAAAAGAAAAAAACAGAATATTATCAAACTTGGGACTGATTTTACCGATGGTTAGAGGAAAGAAGAAAGGATTAGGAATGAAATATACATTAGTGCAGTGGTTCTCAACCTTTTTAATGCCGCGACCCCCCAACCGGTCGTAAGTCGAGGACTACTCAACCGGTCGTAAGTCGAGGACTACTCAACTGGTGCAGCACCGTTTGCAGAGTGGGGCTTTTGGCGGGCTCAGCAGGGCAGAGACAGCCTGGACAATTCCTATTGGCTTTTGAAAGCCAATAGAATTAGACTCTATTCAAGAGAGTCTATTCTATTGGCTTTCAAAATCCAATAGAATAAAAGGGAGTAGCACAGCTAAGGAAAAGGGGGAAAAAATGGCGGACTGCGTTGTTTGGCGACCCCCGTGAAATGGTCGTTCGACCCCAAATGGGGTCCCAACCCACAGGTTGAGAACCACTGCATTAGTGTATTTAAACTCAGACAGCACGTTGGCTGAAAAATTACTATTGTATGTATGGAAAAAATGAATTAAAAAACTTACATAATAAAAAACAACAACAACATATTTGGGGCTCAGTTTGGGGATGCTGCAACAGTCGTCACGGTGAAAAACGGGTCCCAGGTCGCCTTTTTCAGGGACGTAATTTTGAATAGTCCCTAAGCGAGCCGTCGTTAGTTGAGGACCACCTGTCCTTGAGTTGTGTTGATTCGCAAGCTGGGCTGTTTCATTTTGCGCTCAACGGTGTCTGTGATCGTTCACAGGGATTGCAGATAGCCAGCTTTCTCCCAACCTCCCGCTGCTGGCGACCAACACAACAGCCCAAGGCCAGACTTTCTACAACGAGACCGTCTTTCAGCCAACCGGATTGGATTTCGCCCCGTTGAGGTAAGCCTCGGCCTCCCACGTGTTCCCCTTATTTATTTATTTTATTTATTTATTTATTTTATTTTTAAAATTTATAGACCGCCCCATTCCCGCAGGACTCCGGGTGGTTTACAATAAAAACACAACATAACTTAACAAACAAACAATACAATAACAGTTATCCAGGGGTCAGATTTTATAAACCCCAGGCCTGCCGGAAAAGCCAGGTCTTAAGCAGCTTGCGGAAGACCAACAGGGTGGGAGCGGTCCTAATCTCCGGGGGGAGCTGGTTCCAAGACGTGGGCGCCATCACAGAGAAGGCCCTCCTCCGCGGCCCCGCCAAATGGCACTGCTTGGCCGACGGGGCCCGAAGGAGGCCCAGCCTGTGGGATCTAACTGGACGAAGGGAACTATGAGGTAGTAGGCGGTCTCGCAAATAACCTGGCCCTGAGCCATATAGGGCTTTAAAGGTAATGACCAACACCCTGAATTGGACCCGGAGACCAATAGGCAACCAGTGCAGCTCACGGAGGATAGGTGTAACGTGGGTGTATCGAGGAGCACCCACTATCACTCGCGCGGCTGCATTCTGGACCAACTGTAGTCTCTGAATACTTTTCAAGTATTTTGAAATACTTTTTTGAATACTTTTGCTTAAGGCCCTTGTTTTCTGACTTGGTTTAATCCTGGCTAAGTTTAAATCCTTCCTTGATCGCGTACGAAAAACCCGTCGCGTTGGACTTAACGATAGAAGAGTCTGTATGTAGCTCGGAGTTGAAATGAGGGGGGTCCTTGGTGCTCTCTGAGTTGGATGGCTTCCTTGCAGACGTTTCATGACCCAGCTGGGGAACATCGTCAGTGCTGGAAGGGAGGAGGATTTGCAGAGTGGAGGAAAAGAGGAGGAGGAGGAGGAGGAGGAGGAGGAAAGGAGGAGAAGGAAGAGGAGGAGGACTGTGGGGCCCTTGTTGCTCTCTGAGCTGGGTGGTTTCCTTGCAGACATTTCATACCCAACTAGGTAACATCATCAGTGCTAGAAGGGGGGGTTTGTGGAGAGGAGGAGGAGGAGGGGGGGAGGAAGAGGAGGAGGAGGACTGTGGGGTCCTTGGTGCTCTCTTGGTGGTTTTCTTGCAGACGTTTCATGACCCAACTAGGTAACATCATCAGTGCTAGAAGGAGTGGGTTTTGAAGAGAGGAGGAGGAGGAGGAGGAGGAGGAGGAGGAGGAGGAGGAGGAGGAGGAGGAGGAGGAGGAGGAGGAGGAGGAAGAAGAAGAGAAGCAGAGGAGGAAAAGGACTATGGGATCCTTGGTGCTCTCTGAGCTGAGTGGTTTTCTTGCAGACGTTTCATGACCCAACTAGATAACATAATCAGGGCTAGAAGGGAGTGGGGTTTGCTCTCTGTTTATATACAGCGGTTGCCAGTGTTTGGGGAACCGCTAAGGAACCATCAAGAATATTGACAGGGCAAGCCACTGTATATAAAAAGAGAACAACGCTACCTGCTTTCTAGCACTGATGATGTTCCCTAGTTGGGTCATGAAACGTCTGCAAGAAGACGAAGTCCAGAGATCACCAAGGGCCTCACAGTTCTCCTCTTCCTCCTCCTCCTCCTCCTCTCACACTCCCTTCTAGCACTGATGATGTTCCCTAGTTGGGTCATGAAATGTCTGCAAGGAAACCACCCAACTCAGAGAGCACCAAGGACCCCACAGTCCTCCTCCTCCCCCTCTTCCTCCTCCCCCTCCTCCTGGCAAACCCATTCCCCTATAGCACTGATGATGTTCCCTAGTTGGGTCATGAAATGTCTGCAAGAAAATGAAGTCCAGAGATCACCAAGGACCCCACAGTCCTCCTCCTCCTCTTCCCCCTGCCTCCCTCCCTTCTAGCACTGATGATGTTCCCTAGTTGGGTCATGAAACATCTGCAAGGAAACCACCCAGCTCAGAGAGCATCAAGGATCCCACAGTCCTCCTCCCCCTTTCTCCTCCTCCTCGCAAACCCCATTCTCTTGTAGTACTGATGATGTTCCCTAGTTGGATCATGAAACATCTGCAAAAAAACGAAGTCCAGAGATCGCCAAGGACTCCACAGTTCTCCTCCTCTTCCTCCTCCTCCCTCCCTCCTTCCTCCCTCCCTTCTAAGCACTGATGATGTTCCCTAGTTGGGTCATGAAATGTCTGCAAGGAAACCACCCAGCTCAGAGAGCACCTAGGACCCCTCAACCTAAATGGCGTAGAGCAGTGGTTCTCAACCTTTTTAATGCCGCGACCCCCAACCGGTTGTAAGTCGAGGACTACTCAACCGGTCGTAAGTCGAGAACTACTCAACTGGTGCAGCACCGTTTGCAGAAGGGGACTTTTGGCGGGCTCAGCAGGGCAGAGACAGCCTGGACAATTCCTATTGGCTTTTGAAAGCCAATAGAATTAGACTCTATTCAAGAGAGTCTCTTCTATTGGCTTTCAAAAGCCAATAGAATAAAAGGGAGAAGCACAGCTAAGGAAAAGGGGGGGGGAAAGGGCGGACTGCGTTGTTTGGCGACCCCCGTGAAATGGTCGTTCGACCCCAAATGGGGTCCCGACCCACAGGTTGAGAACCCCTGGCGTAGAGTCTTGGGGCCCAGGAACGATTCCGTTTGATTTGTCTGACTAACACAGGATCGTCTTCCTCCTTTCGTTTCAGAGCCACTCCAGATGTTTCAGCCGCACCTTTGGCACATTTGCAGATCGGCGAAGCCGTGCGATGGGCAGCCCGGGAAGTTGGCCCAGAATCCTCCAGGGACGCCTCTCTCTCCCAGCATCCTCTGCCTTTCAGCCTCACGGCGCCCAACGACGCCAGCCTGGGCAGCTATTTGTCGCAACACCCTCTGACTTTTTCCGAACACCTACCGGCGGAGCAACCGAACTGGCCAATGCTTCACCTTGACCTAAATTTTACAACCCTGGGCTCCAAAGAAGAGAATTCAGGGACGCCGTGTCCAGCCGCGTGGCCAAACCGACCCCTGGCCACACCGCCTCTTCCAAAGCAAAGTTGGGGAGCTGCGCCTGGCCAGGATTTGTTCCTGTTGGACAACAGCCTGCCCGCTCCCGTCCTTCTGGACTTACTGGAGGATGAGATGGGCTTATCCAAGCATGGTGGCTTCTTATCTTCCAGAAGCTCTTCTTGTCAAAGTGGCTTGGGAAAAGAACCGGCTGAAAACCTCGTTAACCGTTTAACGACGAACGCGGATCTGACGGAAAGCATGCCCAAATTGACGCCCGAGCTGCGCCCGTCGGAAGGCCCAACCGCCTCTCGGCCCGAGTCACCCCAGCTGCTTTCGGAGGCGACAGGACAGCCCCGGAGACGCGCTAGCGATCCGGAAGCTTTCTCAGTGAACTTGTCTCCACCCTTGGTGTCCTCCAGGGCTCCTACGTTTGGTTTGGTTGAGTCGCCCGAGACATCTCCGGGGCCAAATTGCCAGCGCGTGCGGGAGAAATGTCCAAGCGGAGCCGCGGAAGAAAAACGAAAATTTGTGCCAGTTCCAGTTGATGGCAAACCTCAGACTTCTGTGCCCTTCCAGCCAATCCCCGTGGCCTCAAGGCTCGGCCAGCCGACGGACGCCTTGAAGACCGTCCTGACGAGCGTGAACAAAACTGAACTCACACTCTCCGACGGGAGTGTAGAGAAAGAGACCAGGAATACGGGAATCTCGCCGTTTGACGAAGCGTCCTTCCTTGTACATCTGACTCAACCGATTCACCATTCCACCCCGGCTTTTTTGACCAGCAGAAGCTTAAACCGCGAAGGGCCCGACCTGGCCTTGCCGGCCCGCTCAGGACTCCAGCCTCCTCTTGCTTGCTTGCACGAAGAGATGTCAAACACCTCGCAGGCTGATGCGCGCAATTCTTCGGCGGCAGAGCCTGGGGCTGCCACCGCGGGAAACCCCCGCCTCTTTCCCACAAACGAGAGTTTTCCATCGCACGACGCTGGTCCTGCCGTCCTGCAGCCTCTGAAAGGCCGGATTCAGTCCATGCCCTCTCTGAATTTTATGGAGAAGGTGGGAGCGTGGAACCTGAGCTGTTCAGCGGAGGAATTGCCCGAAGTGTCGGCGGTCCCCGGTCCAGGTGGTGTTTCTCCCCGGCGGAAGGCCTACGACGCTATTGCCGATTCCTTAAACTGCCTCCTGCTGAAGCAGCAACGTCTAGCTGACCTCAAGGCTGCCTCTTTTTACGGGCCCAGCTCCCTGATCAATCTTCACACCTCCGAGAACGAGCCTCTGCGGGCGTTACCGTTTACCAGGTCTCAGTCGGAGACCTCGGTGAGTGCCCTGAGCAGAGAAATTTCGCGGACGGAAATCGGCAACGAAACCGGAGCGAAGGACCCGCCTAAGCGCGCCGAGGTCCGCGGCGATGCTCCGACAGTCTCTCGGATCCCATCGGCGGCGGTGAGTAAGGAGGACTCCCTCAGCCGACGTTACAAAGCCGTTCCCGTCTTTACGGTCTCCAGCGACGAGGAAAGCATGAGCCCGGGGAGCCGTTCGGATCCCCTGATCAGGAGCCGACGAGTGGCCGAGCTCCTGAAAGGAGAAACCGCGTCACTCAACGGGAGCAAAGAAGAAGTGGACGGCCCCGAAGAGAAGACGGGAGCGTCGTCCGGCCGCGGCTTTCGTGCCGGTCAAATTAGGAGGGACCATTGGCGAGATCTTTCCCCAGATCATTTCAACCAAGGGACCGATTCCGGAACCGACAGCTGTACAGATCTGAGGCTCTCTTCCAGACAGTCTTCCCGGTCTTCTCCTCTTTTGGGAAAGTTGCAGAGCAGTTTGGAAGAGGAACTACAAGCTCCCCTTCACAGCGAGCTCAATATAGAGGAGAGAATACCGGTAAAGTCCAGCGTAGCCTTCTTTTTAGTCCTCTTTTATTCATTAAGGGCTAAGG
The DNA here is from genome assembly GCF_016545835.1 of Crotalus tigris. NCBI lineage: Eukaryota > Metazoa > Chordata > Lepidosauria > Squamata > Viperidae > Crotalus > Crotalus tigris. Next base: position 399,384 of record NW_024097495.1, on the reverse strand, counting down.
CAGGACTAGAACTCACCGTTTCCTGGTGATTGGCCCAAAGTCACCCAGCTGGCTTTCATGACTAAGGCGGGACTAGAACTCACCGACTCCTGGTGATTGGCCCAGAGTTAGCCAGCTGGCTTTCATGCCTAAGGCGGGACTAGAACTCACCGCCTCCTGATGATTGGTCCAATCACTGAGCTAGCTTTTATGCCTAAGGCGGGACTAGAACTCACCATCTCCTGGTGATTGGCCCACAGTCACCCAGCCAGTTTTCATGGCTAAGGCGGGACTAGAATTCACCCTATTCCTGGTGATTGGCCCAAAGTCACCCAGCCGGCTTTCATGCCTAAGGCGGGACTAGAACTCACCATCTCCTGTATGATTGGTCCACAGTCACCCAGCCAGTTTTCATGACTAAGGCGGGACTAGAACTCACCGTATCCTGGTGATTGGCCCGAAGTCACCCAACTGGCTTTCATGCCTAAGGCGGGACTAGAACTCACCATCTCCTTTATGATTGGCCCACAGTCACCCAGCCAGTTTTCATGACTAAGGCGGGACTAGAACTCACCGTCTCCTGGTGATTGGCCCAAAGTCACCCAACTGGCTTTCATGCCTAAGGCGGGACTAGAACTCACCATCTCCTTTATGATTGGCCCACAGTCACCCAGCCAGTTTTCATGACTAAGGCGGGACTAGAACCCACCGTCTCCTGGTGATTGGCCCAAAGTCACCCAGCTGGCTTTCATGCCTAAGGCGGGACTAAAACTCACCGTCTCACGCAATCCTCTTTTGCAACCTTCTTGCAAAGCCAGTGGGGAAGCCAGAGTCACTTAACGACCCGTTACTAACTTAACAACGGCAGTGATTCACTTAAAAACCCTGACAGGAAGGGCCGCAAAATGGTCCCAAACCTCACATCCAAACTGTCTCGCTTAGCAACGGGAATTACGGTCGTAAGTCGAGCACCGCCCTTAGTCCAAATCCTCTTTAAGCGTTCCCTGTGGCTTCCGGCAGTGACTTACGGAGAGAATTATTTTCGTCTGCATCTTTTGTTTCCTTGTTGTCCTTCTTGGAAAAAGACTTTAATTCCGAAATGAGCGTTTATTTTATTTTATTTATGAGACTTATATACCGCTTTTTTAAGTGCAAGCACTCTCTAAGCGGTGTGCACCAGTAAGCAATGTATATATATATTTACATTGCCCCCAACAATCTGGGTCCTCATTTTACCTACCCCGGAAGGATGGAAGGCTGAGTCAACCTGGAGCCGGTGAGATTTGAACCGCTGACCTGCTGAACACAGTCAGCTAAAGTGGCCTGCAGTACTGCACTCGAACTGCTGCGCCACCTCGGCCCGGCCCGGCCTGCTCATCTCGCTTTTTCCGCCTCTTCACTCTCTTCCTGTCTTTCTTCTCTCAGGTGTACCTTCACAACCTGGGCATCGACCAGTCGCCCTCGTCTATCCTGACCCCATTTATGCCCCGGGGGCCCATCCGAGAAATCGAATTTTCTCCGACTGAGCTCCGGACGTTGAAAGCGTCGGCCGATTTATTCCGCCTGCATTTATCGGAAGGTACGGTGGGGGAAGCTCTTGGGCATCACCTGGGGGGGATTAGGTGGGTCTGGCAGCGCAGGTGGGTTGCTTGAGTTGGGCACCCATAAAACAGAATGAAAGATAAGATATTATATAAGATAGGTAAGATAAGATGATAAGATAAGATGATAAGATAAGATAAGATAAGGTATAAAGTATAAGGTATAAGGCAGGGGTAGGCAACCTTGGCTCTTTTATGACTCGTGGACTTCAACTCCCAGAATTCCTAAACCAGCCATGCTGAGGGGAAAGGGAGAGTTTCCAAGCTGAGCCAGGCTGGCTCAGGAATTCTGGAAGTCCATGAGTCATAAAAGAGCCAAGGTTGCCTACCCCCGGTATAAAGTATACCATAAGATAAGATATAAGATATATAAGATATAAGATAAGGTATAAGAAGATATAAGATATTAAGATAAGATAAGATGTAAGATAAGATGCTATGCTATGATATAAGATATAAGGTATAAGATATAAGGTAAGATACAAGATATAAGATGTGATATAAGATAAGATATAAGAAGATATAAGATATAAAGATAAGATATAAGATAAGATACAATAAGGTATAAAGTATAAGATAAGATATAAGATATATAAGATAAAAGAAGATATAAGATAAAATGATAAGATATAAGATAAGATGCTATGCTATGATATAAGATATAAGATGAGATATACTGTAAGATAAGATATAAGATAAGATATGATATAAGAAGGTACAGTATAAGAAGATATAAGATATAAAGATAAGATATAAGATAAGATAAGATAAAACCTTTATTGTCATTTTTTTACTATGGGCACAACAGCACACATCAAAAATGAAATTTAGTTACCCACTCTTAAAGTGAAACACCTATATGACACACACCTAAAACATACTGCGTATGACGTATGTATAGACCCACACCCCTACATATACGTAGCAAATAAATACTGTCCATCTTGAATGTATAACAGAAGGAGGAAGCTTGAGAGTTCACAAGGTTAATGCTGTATGGAATGAAACCATGGCTGAATCTGGATGTTCTGCTACGGATACCATGGAGCCCCCTTCCTCCCGGAAGGGAACAAGGAAATGAATGCATGCATGAATGAATGTGTCATGGTTCCGACAGAGGAAAAAATCTTTAAAGAACTTTGAGGCGTTGTTTACCTTAAAGAATCTTTATTCGAGCAGCATAGCATCCGCACGTACACAGTCAAAGCCAAAAACTGGATTCCCCTCCTCTGAGCACATAGTATTAAGGCACAATTCCCTCCTCCAATTAACTGTCCTAAATCACATTCTCCAATTAGTTTGAAATGCAGGCTTTCCCTCCAGTTCTCCAGCCAAGGTCGCCTATCCCTGGATTAGGCATTACCCCACCTGCAGAGAGCCTCTTTGACCTGCTGCTCAGTCACAGGCTAGGCCAGGGGTAGGCAACCTTGGCTCTTTTATGACTGGTGGACTTCAACTCCCAGAATTCCTGAGCCAGCCATGCTGAGGGGAAAGGGAGAGGTTTCCAAGCTGAGCCAGGCTGGCTCAGGAATTCTGGGAGTTGAAGTCCACCAGTCATAAAGCGGCCTAGGCCTAGGCCAGAGGTAGGCAACCTTGGCTCTTTTATGACTCGTGGACTTCAACTCCCAGAATTCCTGAACCTCCCATTCCCCTCAGCATGGCTGGCTCAGGAATTCTGGGAGTTGAAGTCTACCAGTCATAAAAGAGCCAAGGTTGCCTACCCCTGCTGTATACTAAGTTTGCTGATAACATATATCAGGTAGTCCTCTACTTATGACCACCATTGAGCCCTGAATTTGTTGCTAAGCACGACAGTCTTTAAGTGAATTTTTTGCCCCGCTTTACGACCTTTCTTCCCCCAGTTGCTAAGCAAATCACTGCAGTTGTCAAATTAGTAACATGGCTGTTAAGTGAACCTGACTTCCCGATCAACTCTGCTCATCAGAAGGTCTCAAAAGGGGGAATCACGTGATCCCCGGGACGCTGCGACCGTCATAAATAGGAGTCAGTTGCCAAGCGTCCAAATTTTGATCACGTGACCACGGGGAGGCTGCAATGGTCGTAAGGGTGAAAAACGGTGATAAGTCACCTTTTTCAGTGCCGTTGTAACTCCGAAAGGTCGTTCAACACATAGTCACTATACGAATGGTTGTAAGTGGAGGACTGCCTCTACTAGGGCGTGATCCTCCTGTCTGCTGGTTGTCTGAAATTATTTCTTCTTCTCGAATAACTCGGTCATATTGTACCGTATTTGTTTCGTTGTCTGACCACCACTTTACGGGAATCGACCTTAATCAGACGATCTTCTTCCTTTTCTTTCCAAAGACTCGCAGTCTGGGAAAGAGGCTACACGGTGTAGCCTGAATTCTTCTCTGCTCAGTGGGCCTTCTGGGGCAGGATCCGCCGTTGTCTCAGACACTTCGCAACCCGCCAAGTCTTCTCTGCAACGCAACCGAGATCTCGTACATCCGAGCAGCTCTCCATGGAAATCTCGTGCGGTCACGCCTCCTCTCGCTGCGTCTCTTCCCGGGTCTCCCTCCGTTCCCGTTTCCACAGGAGAGACTCAAGTCCTCCCAGGAGCTCCCTCCAACTTTGCGAAGGAAAGATCAACAACAATTGTGGACAATTTAGACCCAAATGAACTTGGGGCGAGTCGAGTAAGAGCCAGCCCTTCTTCTTGGGACAGGGACGAAAAGCCGGCGAGGGAAGAAATCGGATCTTCCAGTGCGAGTCCCGGCGGAGGAAGAAACGATTCCTTTGCGGGGTCAAAGGCCCCCGGAGAGAGCCAGAAGCTCCCGGCAGAGGTCGACTCCAGACCTTCAAGTGGACAATTCCGATCTCTTTTATCCCTCTCTTCTTCCGGCTCACTAAAACATATCGATAATGGCGATTTATCTGGAGGTTGCGGATCGATCAAGAGAAACACGCTAGGGATTCAGAGAGGCTGGTCGTGGGATGAGAACATGGCCAAGCAGGGTATCGCGGGTAACTTAAGATGGGAAGGTCCGCAGACAATGGACTTCTACAACAAGGAGCCACTTGTACCTCAAGAGCCGAGGCCAGAATCCCCAAAAGCGAACGAAGATCGCGGGATGACTAAACCCCTAACACGATCCGATCCTGAAGGCTGCCCCAGGACAGCTGCGAGTGGGCCTGTTCTGACGAGCAGGTCTGTAGACATTCAAGCCGGCCTTTCTCCAAACCTCAACGCGATCCAGGCTGTTTCAGAAGCGGATACTCTGGACCAGGTGTCTAAGCTCTTGGGAGGTTTTCCGTGCGTCGAGGAGAAAGCGGATACTCTGGACGAGGTGTCTAAGCTCTTGGGAGGTTTTCCGCACGTCGAGAAGAAAGCGAATGACGCTCGCCCGAAAGAGGTAGGCAGCTGGCACGAAAGCGCCAACGGCAGCAGCGTGGACTCCCTGGGCACTAGAGTGAAGAAGCTTCTCCAGTACGAACCTCTGGCGATCCACAAAGCGCCTTGGATGGAGAGGGCGGAGGAGCGCGAGGGGTCGGGTCCGAAAGAGCCCTGCGTTTCGGCCACCAGCTCAGCTTTCAGCCGAGGGGAAGTTGGTGCCCAAGGAAGCGATAATGGCAGCAGTATGGACTCGTTGGCGGTACGGGTCAAAACCCTCCTGGAAGAAGAGCAGCCCGTGCTGCACGCCACACAGATACTCCAGAGTGTAAAGGAAGAAGAGGAAAAAGCCCGTGGTAAGTAAGGGAACCTCCGAAAACCTCCACGATTTGTGATGAATTGATTACCTTTACATGCCAACCTTTTCTTTGTTTGATTTGATTTTTATCTCACTTTTATTTATTTATTTTTTACAAATATCTGAAGGCGGTGAAGAGATCCAACACACCTTCCTCCTCCTATTTTGCCCACAACGACAACCCTGAGAGGTGGGTTGGGCTCAGAGAGAGGGAATGGCCCAAAGTCATTCAGCTGACTCTCATGTCTAAGGCAGGACTAGAACTCACCGTCTCCCGATGATTGGCCCAAAGTCACCCAGCCAGCTTTCATGACTAAGGCGGGACTAGAATTCACCGTCTCCCGGTGATTGGGCCAAAGTCACCCAGCCGGCTTTCATTTCTAAGGCGGGACTAGAACTCACCGTTTCCTGGTGATTGGCTCAAAGTCACCCAGCCAGCTTTCATGGCTAAGGGAAGATTAGAACTCACCGTCTCCTGGCAATTGACCCAAGGTCAGCTAGCCAGCTTTTGTGCCCGAGGCAGGACTAGAACTCAGAGTCTTAGCATTCCTTGAACATGTTTAATTGGGTCCAACCTGGCCATGCCAGATTCTTCTTTCCTTTTCTTTCTTTCTTTCTTTCTTTCTTTCTTTCTTTCTTTCTTTCTTTCTTTCTTTCTTTCTTTCTCTTTCCTTCCCTTTCTTCCTTTCTTTCTTTCTTTTCTTTCTTTCTCTTTGCTTCCCTTCCTTCCTTTCTTCCTTCCTTCCTTTCTTTCTTTCTCTCTCTCTCCTTCCTTCCTTCCTTCCTTCCTTCCTTCCTTCCTTCCTTCCTTCCTTCCTTTCTTTCTTTCTTTCTCTTTCTCTTTCTCTTCTCCCTCTCTCCTTCCTTCCTTCCTTCCTTCCTTCCTTTCTTTCTTTTTTTCTTTCTTTCTTTCATTGCTTTTGGGAACCAAGGAGAGAAAGCATTTGCCGAGCTTCAGTGGAAAGACTTGTGTGTTGCTGAGGACAATTATGTCACCAGGGAATGCCAAGTGCTACTTCAGAGGATTGCATAATTGATATTTTCAATCATTAGTCATCTGTTTACAAAACATAACTGATTTCCTCAGATCAGGCCTGCTCTAGCTGTTCCTACACCGATAGTCCTCGGCTTTACGACCACAACTGTGCCCCAAATTTCCGTTGCTAAGCGAGACAGTGGTTAGGGCAAGCTTTGCCCCCCGTTTCACCACCTTTCTGGCCACCCTTGCTAAAGAGATGGCGGCAGCTGTTAAGTGAGTAACCGGCCCACCTCGATAGGAGAAGCCCGTTTCGCTTAATGACCCCCCCTTGACTTAACAGCTGCAGGGATTTGCTTAACCACCCCGGCAAAACGGTCATAAAACGGGGTGTGCCTCGCTTAACAACGGCCTCGCTTAGCAATGGAAATGCCGGCCCCGGTTGTCATCAGCCGAGGATTACCTGTAAATGCGCAAAAATCGCAGATGTTTGTGGCCGGTGAGAATTTTAAAACGGTCGTAAAAGTCCATAGAAAACGCCTATGGCGGGAGGCGTCTTACTCTTTGTGAGGTAAAAATTGTTTTTCCCTCTCTCTTGCCCTCCCTCCTTTTCTCTCTCACACTCCCTGTCTTCTTCTCCTTTTCTCTCTCCTCCTCTCTTTCTTCCTCTCCCTCCCTCTCCCTGTCTCTTCTTGTCTTACTCTCTCTCTTTCCCTTTTTCACTATCTCTGTCTCTCTTTCCCTCTCCCTTTCTTGTCTTCCACTCCCTCTCCATCTTTCTCCCTCCCTCTCTCCGTTTTCCTCTCTCCCTGACTCCCTCCCTCCCTCTCTCTTCCCCTCCCTCCTTTTCTCTCTCAACCTCTTCCTTTCTTTCTTCCTCTCCCTCCCTCTCCTTGTATCTTCTTGTCTTACTCTCTTTCCCTCTTTCCCTATCTTTGTCTCTCTCTTTCCCTCTCCCTCTCTCCCTCTTCCTCTCCCTCTCCCTCTTTCCCTGTATTACTCTCTTCCTCTCTCTCTTCGTCTTCCTCTCTCCCTGTCTCTATCTCTTTCTCCCTCCCTCTCTCCCTCTCTCTTCCCCTCCCTCCTTTTCTCTCTCACCCTCTCCCTCTCTTTCTTCCTCTCCCTCTTCCTGTCTCTTCTTGTCTTCCTCTCTCTCTTTCCTGATCTCTGTCTCTCTTTCCCGCTCCCTTTCTCTCTGTCTTCCACTCCCTCCCTCCCTCTTTCTCTCCCTCCCTCTCTTCCTCTCCCTCTCTCCCTGTATTACTCCCTCCCTCCCTCTCTCTCTCGGTGTCCCTCTTTCCCTGTCTCTATCTCTTCCTCCCTCCCTGTCTCCCTCCCTCTCTCTTCCTCTCCCTCTCTCCCTGTCTTCCTCCCTCCCTGTCTCCATCTCTTCCTCCCTCCCTCTCTCTCTCCTTGTCTTATTCTCTCTCGGTCTTCCTCTCTCCCTGTCTCCATCTCTTCCTCCCTCCCTCTCTCCCTGTCTCCATCTCTTCCTCCCTCTCTCTCTCTCTTTCTTTCCCTCTCTCCCTCTCTTACTCCCTCCCTCCCTCTCTCCCTGTCTCCATCTCTGCCTCCCTCCCTCTCTCTCTCTCTTTCTCTCCCTCTCTCCCTCTCTTACTCCCTCCCTCCCTCTCTCCCTGTCTCCATCTCTTCCTCCCTCTCTCTCTCTCTTTCTCTCCCTCTCTCCCTCTCTTACTCCCTCCCTCCCTCTCTCCCTGTCTCCATCTCTGCCTCCCTCCCTCTCTCTCTTTCTCTCCCTCTCTCCCTGTCTTACTCTCTCTCGGTCTTCCTCCCTGTCTCCATCTCTGCCTCCCTCCCTCTCTCTCTTCCTTTCCCTCTCTCCCTGTCTTACTCTCTCCCTCCCTCCCTCTCTCCTTGTCTCCATCTCTCCCTCTCTCCCTCCCTCTCTCTCTCTTCCTCTCTCCCTCTCTCCCTCTCTCCCTGTCTCCATCTCTTCCTCCCTCTCCCTCTTTCTCCCTGTCTTCCTCTCTGTTCTCTCTCCCCCTTTTCCCGCTCTCTCTTTCCCTTTCTCTCTCTCCCTCCCGCAGCCTGGGTGAAACTAAAACTGGCCACTCAGCCTCAGTACTTCATCCCTGAACTGACCGAAGAAGACAGGCGGATGATAGAACAAATGAAGAGACAGCAGCTTTCCTGCTCCGGAGAAAAGGAACATCTGGAGGTAAAACTGAAAAACTTGGGGGGGTGACAATTAAAGAAGCGTTTAAGAACTGGGCTAATCATAAAGTTTTGCTGGCAGGAAACCTTTCTCACCTGCCATTCTCTAAGGCGTAAAATAAAACAAAAGTTTACCCACGGTACAGTAATGTCCCTCCAGTAAGTTGCCTCTTATTGGGATGAAACTTCCACCTAATAACCAGGGTAGAGATCTGATTAAAGAAATTGTATAATTCATAGTATCACGTCTGCAAGGAAACCACCCAGCTCAGAGAGCAGCAAGGACCTCACAGTCCTCCTCCTCCTCCTCCTCCACAACCCCCCCCCCTTCTAGCACTCCCTCCAAGGGCAATGTCAGTTCCTTTTGTTTTCCTTCCTTCCTTCCTTCCTTCCTTCTTCCATCTCTATCCTTCCTTCCTTCCTTCCTTCCTTCCTTCCTTCCTTCCTTCCTTCCTTCTCTGTTCTTCCATCTCTATCCTTCCTTCCTTCCTTCCTTTCTACCTTCCTTGCTTTGTTCTTACATCTCTATCCTTTCTTCCTTCTTCCTTCCTTCCTTTCTTCCTTCCTTCTTCCTTCTCTTTCCTTCCTTCTTTGTTCTTCCATCTCTATCCTTCCTTCCTTCCTTCTTTGTTCTTCCATCTCTATCCCTTCCTTCCTTCCTTCTTTGTTCTTCCATCTCTATCCCTCCCTCCCTCCCTCCCTCCCTTCCTTCCTTCCAACCTTCCTTCCTTCCTTTGTTCTTCCATCTCTATCCTTTCTTCCTTCCTTCTTCCTTCTCTTTCCTTCCTTCTTTGTTCTTCCATCTCTATCCCTTCCTTCCTTCCTTCCTTCCTTCCTTCGTTCTTCCATCTCTATCCTTTCTTCCTTCCTTTCTTCTCTTTCCTTCCTTCCTTCCTTCCTTCCTTCCTTCCTTCCTTCCTTCCTTCCTTCCTTCCTTCCTTCC